>NC_091754.1:45839404-46099404 GCF_043380555.1 Nothobranchius furzeri | reverse complement strand
ATACACACACACACACACACACACACACATATATATATATATATATATATATATATTTGTCCAATGAAGGTTCAGCTGCAGCACCATATTCATAATGTCATTGCTATTTGCCAACATGTCAGGAAATGATTTCATACCATCCTGTTTTCACTCATTTCCTCACTTTTCTGTAGCACACACACACACACACACACACACACACACACACACACACACACACACACACACACACACACACACACACACACACACACACACACACAGTAAACATTCTACTTAACAAGAGATAAACATTCTACTTAACAAGAGATAAACTTGATTATCTTTATCTTAGATGCCGCCCTGCTGGAGGGAATGAAGATTTGCAGCCCATAATTTGTGTGAGCCTTCACTGGGTCTGCTGTGTCCACATGACAGAAGCATGGTGTTGGCATTGCTTCGGGGGTAAGGTGTGTGTGTGTGTGTGTGAGAGAGAAACCGCTGAAGGTCTTTGTTGGGGTCAGATTGTTTCCACCAGTTCTCTTTACTGTTGTAGAGTTTAAACAGTAAGGCTTTGTTGCGGGAAAAGAGGTCTTCAGATCAAAAAGAGCTACTCCCCGTCGGGGAATCGAACCCCGGTCTCCCGCGTGACAGGCGGGGATACTCACCACTATACTAACGAGGAGCTGATGAGTTGAGGTTGGGCGGAGTTGATTTTACAGCCGTGGTGTGGATCAGGACCGGTTTAGTAAAAGGGAATAGCCTTTATTAATCCACCGTGGGAGGTTCACTTGCTACAGCAAGGGAAGAATAGAGATAATAACAAGATTACATGCAACCACACAAAGGCAGCAAGCTATTATTGTAACCTCCAACTACTGAAAACAACAAATTAAAATGAAACTTGTGTCATCCTTGATGCGCTTGGCTTCAGGAGAGGGCCCCTGCAGGAGATATCCAAGGGGCACCTTACGGAAAACCACGCTCAGCTTTCCTGGATAAAATACCATTGTCCTCAGCATCTTCACCTGGTAAAGTTCAAGGACATTTTTGATCTCACTGGACAGGGAGGCGAGCCGACTCCGGTGTAGTTAGATATGGACTGTAATAGCTCAAGATCCATGTTTGGCTTTGCTGCTACACGTGTAACCCTGCACTAAAATTCCCAAAACAAGGAACTTGGGGCAAGAGGATTGTTAAAAAGTGTTTCCGCCCGGTTTCGAACCGGGGACCTTTCGCGTGTTAGGCGAACGTGATAACCACTACACTACGGAAACTGAGGTTCGACTTTATGCCAATTTTTGATCAGTTGACTGTGTGATCATGGTGCTGACCGTTGTGAGACGAGGCATTCAGATGATGTGCAGTGATGGCAGGAGTGCAGCCGTAAAACGGATCAAATAACAGATAAAAGCTGTCAGTGCGCAGGCCTCTAATGTTACCGTAAATAACACTGGTGCACAGTAATGGCATGTTTCCGTAGTATAGTGGTTATCACTTTCGCCTGACAGGTCACCGGTTCGAAACCTCGCAGAAACATGGCTTTAGTTTTTAGTCGGTGTTCGCTGCAGCCCTCTAGCCTGGCCTGTCAGACTCGTCCTCTGTTCAGTTCTACACAGAGAACTTCCCATAAGGAAGCATGGGGCTGGCTGATCAGGCTAGCAGTCCTTTATTGGTTTGCAGCGAATGTGAGGTAATATCTGGTTCCGACCGGAAATGTCAATGCTGAAGTGGGAGATTTAACGGTGCAGGCTCGCCTTTCTGCTGACGGTCTCACTGGACAGGGAGGCGAGCCGACTCTGGTGTAGTTAGATAAGGACTGTAATAGCTCAAGATCCACGTTTGGCTTTGCTGCTACATGTGTAACCCTGCACTAAAATTCCCAAAACAAGGAACTTTTTTTTTTTTATCTTTAAATGCTTATTACAATTTCTCGTGAGACAACTACATATAATAGAAACATACAAGGCATCTTTAGTAACAATAAAAGAAAAACAAATAACATAAAAAGAGGCACTTATATCACAAAGTAAAAACATTGTTACAAGACTAAACATTTTTCTGCAGCATGACAAATGGCTTTTGCAGTTGCATTTGAAATTTTTATACGAGTCAAAGTGGATAAGAACATATGGACTTCATTTGTGAAACAGTTCATGTTTGGCAGTTGTTTTTTCCATTTGCTTTTGTGGATGTGGTATTTACCCATAATAATAATAATGTTAACTAACAATGAATTATTCCCCTTTAATTTAGAATTGTAAATAAGACTATCTTCATTTGTAAAATGATCAAGTTCTCTTATTTTATTTCTTAACCAACAATGGACTTCTTCCCAAAACCTCTTACTTATACGATAGCTGAAAAATAAGTGTTCTGTTCCTTCAGGGCTTTCCTGACAGAATTCACAAGGGTCAACTTCAAAACCAAGTCTCTTCCTCAGTGTCTCTGCTGATGGATAGTAGTTGTTAAGAATTTTAAGTTTCATTTCTTTTACTTTGGGCATTATAGGCCATTTTAGAAATTTTAATTGTTTTTCTTCAATTGTTGGATTTCCTAGTATTTTTATTTTAATCTTTCTATCATAATCATGATAGATATATATTTTTAAAGGCTCCATTTAAAAATTTATATTCACATTTTCTTTCTGTGATGTTCAATTGCTCCTATTAATGAATTAGGAAGTTTTATTTGAACATTAGAGAAGAGAATTGTGTTTTTTATAATTTGTATCAAAGTCACTGGTATAGCCTTACATACTTTCTTATATTCCTGAAGAGAACATTGAATGTTATTAAATTTGTATTTAAAATTCTGTAGCTGTAGTATTTCACCATCTTTATCCGTAATATCGTGTACAAAGATAATTCCTTCATCAAACCACTGCTGGTTAAACAAAGACTTTCTGTTTGAAACAATTACTCGATTATTCCATAAGGTGGCACAATGAGGAGCAAAACAAGGAACTTGGGGCAAGAGGATTGTTAAAAAGTGTTTCCGCCCGGTTTCGAACCGGGGACCTTTCGCGTGTTAGGCGAACGTGATAACCACTACACTACGGAAACTGAGATTCTGCCTAATGCTAATTATGATCATCTGACTGTGTGATCATGGTGCTGACCGTTGTGAGATGTGGCATTCAGATGATGTGCAGTGATGGCGGGAGTGCAGCTGTAAAACGGATCAAATAACAGATAAAAGCTGTCAGTGCGCAGGCCTCTAATGTTACCGTAAATAACACGGGTGGTCAGTAATGGCATGTTTCCGTAGTATAGTGGTTATCACGTTCGCCTGACAGGTCACTGCTACACGTGTAACTCTGCACTAAAATTCCCAAAACAAGGAACATGGGGCAAGAGGATTTTTGAAAAGTGTTTCCGCCCGGTTTCAAACCGGGGACCTTTCGCGTGTTAGGCGAACGTGATAACCACTACACTACGGAAACTGAGGTTCCACTTAATGCTAATTATGATCATCTGACTGTGTGATCCTGGTGCTGACCGTTGTGAGACGAGGCATTCAGATGATGTGCAGTGATGGCGAGAGTGCAGCCGTAAAACGGATCAAATAACAGATAAAAGCTGTTAGTACCATAAATAACTCACGGGTGCACAATGGTGGCGTGTTTCCGTAGTGTAGTGGTTATCACGTTCGCCTCACACGCGAAAGGTCCCCGGTTCGAAACCGGGCGGAAACACATTTTCATCTGTCTTTTTACTTAGTTTTTGTTTAAGCTTGATGTGTGCTAACATAGCATGTTATTTCAGTACTGGGGGTACTGAAGCGTAATAACGCTGGATCCGATGGACTGAAGAGCATTTTTAAACAGAGAGGAGGGTAAGATGTCCAGGGGCAATGCAGAAGTCGTCAAAGAGTTAACTAGTTTGGTTAGCTCAGGCCAAAAACCAGGAGCAAAACTATTGAGGGCTGGTCAGGTTGGATTCGGGAAAGGTAGAAATAAGGCTGGAGTAGAGATGCTATAGCGGTCAGTGTTGCAGCGAAACTGAAGAATCCTCTGACTGAAGACACTTTTCCGTTGTCGGACAGTCGTGTGAAGAGAATGCTCAGGGTTGTCCAAAATTTTCTTGATTCTCTGGAGAATCCTTCTTTGCATTATCTCCTCCAGTGGTTCCACAGTCGTCCCCAGAACAGAACCAGCCTTTTTCATTAGGCTGTTGAGCCTTTTCAGGACCCTGCTTCTGATG
Source organism: Nothobranchius furzeri (assembly GCF_043380555.1). Classification (NCBI taxonomy): domain Eukaryota; kingdom Metazoa; phylum Chordata; class Actinopteri; order Cyprinodontiformes; family Nothobranchiidae; genus Nothobranchius; species Nothobranchius furzeri. Next base: position 46,095,220 of record NC_091754.1, on the reverse strand, counting down.
CTGCTACCCCAACAGACGATGGCTGAAGAGATTACGCTCTCAACAACAGACTTGTAGAAGATGTGCAGTATCTTGCTGCATCTTGAGGTCCATGTGGCACACCCATTCACACACACATTCACACACTGGTGGGGATGTGCTACGATGTAGCCACAGCTGCCCTGGGACACACTGACAGAGGCGAGGCTGCCGAGCACAGGTGCCAGCGGTCTCTCCGGCCACCACCAGCAGGCAACGTGGGTTAAGTGTCTTGCCCAAGGACACAACGACAGCGACAGACTGACTTATTAATGCATTAATAAAAATGCCTCAGCAGGGGTGTCAAACGGGCGGGCCGGATTCGGCCCGCAAGCGGGTTAAATCCGGCCCACGAAATGGTTGTGTAAACTTTATTTTCATACTTTACAATGTAGAGTGAAAACAAACTTATCTTTGTGAGCAAGTTTCCTCTGTAATGAGTATAAATAAAACAAAGCTGTGCTCAAGGCTCACACAAGAACTTGAATCCCATCCTGAAGTTGGCTGCCACTCAGGATGTGACTTCTGATATTGATGTGCTGGTGAAAGCTAAAAGATGTTAAGTAAAATGAGTCAAATATACTTTAAGTGCTGCATGAAACTGATCTAGCCATGTGATCTGTAAGCTCTTTGAATCACTAAGGAATGTATTTTTTATTGATTGATTTTTTTTTTTTTTTTTTTTCAAATTTTCAAGTACACTTCAGGTGTTGTACTATTTTGGATACACTGTCCTCAGGCTCCAGCCTTGTTTTATATTGATTGTATTAAAACAAAGAAAACAATCTGAAGTCGTTTTTAATTTACCGGTCCGGCCCACTTGAGACTAGATTTCCCTCAATGTGGCTCCTGAGCTAAAATGAGTTTGACACCCCTGGCGTAGAGGGACTCACTTATGATGCTACTGAGTCGCCTGTTGACAGCTGGGAGGAGTGTGCTTTTCATTGTTTTGATGCCGCTGTCGGTGCTCGGCAAGCAGGCATTTTAAAACGTTGATGGCATGGATTATGTTGGCTGCAGCTAAGGTCACTGAGCTGATTTTCCTCCCTAACCTGATAACTCCTCGGGTTTACTTTGCTTTTTGAACGACTCCAGAAGTGATTCTTGGCGTCTCTTTTTTCCCTTCTCCCCCGTAGGTAAAAACTTACCCTACTGTACCCCATTCCTACTTTTGACGGATAGTTAAAAATTTGGATATGTCTCCGACGCCCTCTGCGGGCCTGCGGCAGAACCCTTGCATCGTCACATAATATTGTTGCGTGTTTCTAAAGCCTGATTTATGCTTCTCCGTCTGCGTCAGTGCGGAGACACGCAACGCCATTATCCGTCCTTGCGTAGGGCTCCGGCAGGCATGCAAGTACGTACAGAGTCGAGCCTACTTTTTTAAACATCCGTCGAACAAAACGGATTACGCAAGCTTGTGATTGGTCAGGACGCTGCTGTTGTTTACAGCGCCGCCATTGCAAAGAGAGCCGAGTTTAACAAGCGGCAGACACGGAGAAGCTTAAAGAACACCTCGCGAAAAAACTCTAAAAAATGAACGTTTCATCCTCCCGTGACTGGAGGTGTGAAAAGATACGCAGCAAGCGTTTTATTTGTGGACGGAAATGACAGGAAACGTGGGTTTAGAGGTGGGGAGCGCATGAAGAGGTGGGAGAATGAGAGACAAATATGTCCGTGTTAAAAAGTCTCTTATATACACAAAAAACACAATATAAACACACTATCTTGGACCGATACATGACAGGATACCACAGAACAGCGCTACGCCCTCTGTGGTCCTGCTGGGCAATTGCTTTGCAACACTCTCCAGGAGACGGAGAAGTAAAAGAGCAAAACGCTTCCGTCAATCCGTGCGTGTCTGTCCCTTGCGGAGCTGACGGAGAAGCATAAACCAGGCTTAACTCTAACCCATGCAGCCAAAAAGTATAAAGTAGGTTTTAGGCTATGTTCACAGTGCAGGTCTTAATGCTTAATTCCAGTTTTTTGATTAAATCTTATTTGTGGGTGATTGTTCTCTTTATAACTGAAACGTGACAGCAAACACTCTCCAGTGTTAACTCGTTCACTGCCTTTGACGACTAAAGTCATCATTTGCATGTTTTAACTGTCTGGTCGTCGGAATGAGCTCCGCACCGTGAGAACAAACATCTCAGCTCTAAAGCCGATCTTCATCTGCATACGTCACGTGATCAGGAAGCAGAAAATCCATGTGTTAGGAGATCGTTTTGGGCCGCTGCTGTAAAACAAGTGAAGCGTGAACCGGAAAAGCTTCTGCCGATCACATTTCAACAACGGATTATGAAAGAACGGATAACGCTCGAAACGCGCTGATTCTTCCTGATGTAAGAGGTGAGGCTCCGCTTTGTTTTGGTAGTTTGGGCGTTGACATCATCATAGAGCGCAACGCTGTGTGACTCTCAAAACAACAGTGAAAACGCTGAAAAATGCTGGCAGTGAAGGGCTTTACTGATCAGGAAACAGCTGGCAGTGAATGAGTTAATGGTTCACGGCCCTAAAGTGGCCCACATGCAGAGAAGAAGACTAGAAATCAGAACCAGGAGAGGGGGGGTTGTGATGTGAAAGGCTTCACTGATAAGAGTTCATCCACAATTTCAGGATCACACCTGTCAAGTTCTCCATTTTGGCTGGGAAATTCCCGTATTTTCTCCTCTTTCCTGTCATCTTCCCATATTAGTATTTTCCCAGAAATCTTCTAAGGTAAGTCATGGAGACCCCCCACCCCACCTCCTTTCCCGTAATTTCAAATCCAAAATTTGACAAGTATGTTCAGGAAGGTCTCTGGATTCTCCTGTCAACACCTCTCCTTGAGAACGTTACGACACGATACTCGCCTCCACCGACTCATTGACGTATGAGACGGATTCATTGCGACATGAACGTCCAGACAGAAGTCGTTTTGTAAAACATCAGATACGTATCAGATTCGGAACCACATATGAAAGTGACCTGGATTGGATTTGAAAAACTTCAATCTGTGCGAATGGGGAAAAAAGTCGGATAGGATGCACTTTTGCCTGCAGTGTAAACAAAGACTTGGTTGGACATCTTCGTTTTAAATTCCACAGACAAACATTCGTCATTGCAGCACACCCTCAAGCTAGCTTATCCTTACACACATCAACCATTTGAGTTTGGTTGGGACCCTCTTTTTCAGCTCAAGGCAGTGACTGGCCACCGCTTCTGCTCCTTGTTCTGTTTCCATTGCTGAAGTATAAAAGCAAGTTGAACAAACTAGACAGAAACATTCGGTCCTTAACGTTGATGTGATCATAACTACAGAAGTGAAATGATCTTCAGTTTGATCTTGGTGCCAAGTAGTAACTTACACATCCTTCCATAACTGCGTCTAGCATTGTGACATCCCGCTGAGTCAGGAAAGATTTCATTTATCAGCTCCAGTCTTCTGTGGTGGATCTGTAGAGTCCATTAATGAGGCGTGCACCGGCAGAATCAATACCTTCAAGAACTAATGACTTCACCATCACAGCTAATAGTCTCCTCCATTATCTTCATGTTAAATCTCTGCTGTTAGTAGAAATGAAGGAATAGAGGATCATAAACTCAAAGCTGGAATATTAAAGCATTTAATTAAATCCTGTTTGTTCAGATCAAAATGCTCAGACGATGCATCCTGAAGTGAATTAGGATGAAGGAATGGATGTGTAAAAGATGTATTTATAGCTGTTTCATTCCTATGAAACCAATGTGTTCCTGTCTGTTTCATCAACCTACAGGTTTATTCAACCACTGGAACCATGATCCAAAAATTACACAGACTCTGGCTTTATAAAATGTCTGAATAAAAGCAAATATATAGAGAAACTTTCCAAATGAAATATGAAAATGTAGAAACTCTTATTTCTCTAAATACTGTAGCAAAAAAAAACAAAAAACAAAAACAAATCAGGATCACAAGTATGGAATATTCATGGATGCAAAAATGTTGCCTCTGATTGGCTAACGGCAACATGACTCTTCTACTGCCCTTGTTCTTTCTTAGGTGTAAAATGCAACATTTATGCTTCATTTCTAATAACAACACAGACCTAATGCCTACTCGAAGCATCAGCGTCGCGGAACGGCAGTGGAAAGGTTTACTCGTGACAGTTTCTGCACTCCAGCGCATCTCATTTGCAAAGCGGTCATTTTGATGAAAGAAGACGGTAATTAATTAGTTTGCTCGTTACAGGAAGAAATTTTTTTTTATGAACGCGGTTATTTTAAACAGCGTTATTCCCATCACTGCTCTGTTGGGTCTACAGCATGCTGACAGTGAGAACACTGAGGGTCTCCGCCCACCCGGCCAATCATCATCGTGTTTGTAAGTGCGTTACCGACACCTCTCTCTCCCTGGCTGCTGCTGAAGTGTGGCGGTCAGAAAGCCTCACACTGTTGCTCAACGTTCGACAAGCACATAGTAACGCACAACCTTCCGTCCCCAGTAACGGTAACGGCGTTGCAGCAGTGGGAAAAGTAATTAATTAGATTATTCCGTTACCTAAAAAAGAACGCTGTTAGTAACTCCGTTATTTTAAATGGCGTTACTCCCAACACTGGTGAAGAGGGAGCTGAGCCAGAAAGCCAGGCTCTCGATTTACCGGTCCATCTACTTCCCAATCCTCACCTATGGTCATGAGCTTTGGGTAATGACCGAAAGAACGAGATCGCGAATACAAGCGGCTGAAATGAGTTTCCTCCGTAGGGTGGCCGGGCTCAGCCTTAGAGATAGGGTGAGGAGCTCGGACATTCGGGAGGGACTCGGAGTAGAACCGCTGCTCCTCCAGATCGAAAGGAGTCAGTTGTGGTGGTTTGGGCATCTGGTCAGGATGCTTCCTGGACGCCTCCCTGGGGAGGTGTTTCGGGCATGTCCTGCCAGCAGGAGCCCCCCGGGTCGACCCAGGACACGTTAAAGAGGTTGCATCTCCAATCTGGTCCGGGAACGCCTTGGGGTCCTACCGGAGGAGCTGGTGGAGGTGGCCGGGGAGAGGACGGTCTGGAGCTCCCTAGTTGGGATGCTGCCCCCGCTACCCGGACCCAGATAAGCGGAGGAAGATGACGAAACACTAAATAACTGAAATGTATTTTTCTAAAGTGTTTGTGTTTGTAAAATGTAAGTTAAATGTTTTGGATACGTGCTGTTATTTTAATAAAAATGAATAAAGGTGCAATGCAGCACATCTCCACAAGCTAAATTCTCCCACAAGGGCCAATTTGGTGTGCCACCCCAAAAATGTCTTTGGCCCCTCTGGCCACCCCTATCAAAATTTTCTGGAGGCACCCCTGCCAGTCTAATCAGCAGCACTGTCATATTTCATATTAATGTAAATCATCAGCTGAAACAGATAACAGCAGTTTTCTTTTCACAGATTGGATGTTGCTCTGTTCAACCAAACTGGATGACACTATGCTTCTCTGAGTTCAGACCATTTAAACTGTAGGAAGTGCCAATCTAAATCAGAATCAGAATAGGTTTATTGCCATTGTCAGTGAACAAACAATTCACAAACTAGGAACTTGCTTCGGTACTAATGTGCTACATATAACATGAATAATAAGATATAAAATAGAATAAAATATAATAAAAAACTAGAATAAAACTTTCAGCTATAAAAAATGGCAGGTAAATGAGTAAATCTGATGTTCAAACCTCTCATGTGAGGACCAAAGGTCCCAACAGCACTCTAGAGAAGGAGATCAGCTGGTAAAAGGCTGAAAGCAGTAGTTTCTGTTAGAAACGAGAAACTTATAAGACTCAGGCCCTGTCCACACGTAGCCGGGGATCTGCCAAAACGTAGATATTTTTCTACGTTTTGGCCTGTCATCCACACGAAAACTGGTCTTTTTAAAAACTCCGGCCAAAGTGAAGATCTGCGTTTTCTCCGTTTTGGGTGTCTGCGTGTGGACAGACAAAACTGGAGTTTTAAGGTCCGCAACGTCACTTTCCGCGACAAAAAAATGCTGACATCACGTGTGCGACCTGTGTTTACACTAGCCGACAGCATGGAAGCCTTCAGAGCTGCGCTCTGTCACTACCCGATCCATCAATTGTCCAAGCGCTTTTTGCTTGTTTGTTTTTGCAAGCGGAATTACTGCTCCTTGCGGAAGACCACAGACGAAGGACGAGGTTAAGAACGGGGGAAGTACTGCCGCCTACAGGTCTGGCATGTCCTTAACAACGTATTTATCCGGGTACGTGTGGACGGAGTTTTTTTTAAACGAGGTGGTGTGGATGCAAGTTTTTGGAGGGGCGGATATTCGTTTTAAAAAAAAAACGGCTACGTGTGGACTAGGCCTCAGACTCAAACTCTGGCTTCCAGAGGGTTAATCACCACACCACCACATGTGCTCATAGTACGAAATGTCTTTTTCTGTGCTAAACGTCTGTACTTTCCCAGTAAAATGTCCCTGTTTAGGAGCTGCAGCTCGTCACCTGACCAGAGTTTAACAAAGCTCCTCCGAGGTGGTGGACGTGGAAAATGCTGAAAAACAAACCAAAGCTGACATGTCCTGTGTTCCTTGTCTCCCCAGTTTATTCCACATTTCTCCCTCCTAGGTGTCCTTGTCCTCTCTGTCCCTTCCAGTGTGTTCAGTCTAGTTTAGTTCTGCTCCTCATGCATCCTTTCATCATTTGGTTATAGTCTCTTATCTGGTGTTGTACAGCCTTCTTGTGTTTTAGTTTTGTCATCATTTCTCATAGTTCTGTTCTCTTGTCTTTGTGTTTCCGTGTTTACCAGTCACACCTGTAGGTCATTGTGTCAGTAATCATCACACCTGTTCCCTGTCTTCACTCACCTCCTCAGCAGTATTTAAACCCGGTCATGTTCATAGTTCCTGGTTGTTTCCTTTTGTTCAAGTGTATCGTCTGTATTCGATCCTGATCCTGATCCTGATCCTGTTCCTCATCCTGCCACTAGTGATGGGAAAAATGAAGCGCCATGAAGCAACGGGGCTTTCCTACACATTGTGTTACATAAATGGCTCGCTACTCAGGCCTCACCTAAGTGCTGCAAGACACTGCCATCTGCTGGATGATGTAATGTATTACGATAGCCTCCTCTAGACTATCATTTCACAGTATTACAAAGTATGTAGTGTAGCGTGTTTAACTACATACTAGAATCAACACGTTTGCTATCAGCTTTGTTAGATTCTGAGAAAAGATCCAAACGAGTTAACAATGAAGCTTCTGTTATATATAAATATCTGGGATATTATATATTCGATAGAAGTTCATATGCCAATGAGCTTGGTCTATTTTTAATCCGAAGATTAATGTTTAATTTAAGATAATTAAATTTAATAGCAAAAGTTTATTTATTTAATCAGAAGTTTAAAGGAATCTTTGCTTTTTCAATAAACAGAAATACACACCATTCTGTGGTTAATTTCAAAGGAAAGAGTCAGGTTTTTAAAGTTAAGAATTTATTACTAACACTTTTAAAAATGACAATTTGAAATGACAATTTTTGAACAGACAATTTGATATTAAAACTTGTTTTAAAGCAAACCTGTGACTGAATGGAAGCTAGATTGAAAATGCGAGTTTTGGATGCGTGAATGTTCTCAGAAGGTTTCTTTCAGAGAGAGAAGCGTGTTCTGGGTAGGAAATGATGTATTGCAGCTAACCAAGTCGTTTCTTAGAGGAAACAACATACAGACGCAATCTGTCAGAAGTGTATACCTCACCCAGCTCAGTAGACCCTCTTCTGGATCTGAGATGTCAGGTGGAGATGTCCTCCAGGCATGAGGTTGGTAGAAGGACCTTAGTGCGACCAAATCGGTCCTGAGATGTCTCCGTGGGTCATTCGACTGGTGAAACTATTTGCGTCTCAAAATCAATAACTCTGAAGGAGTTTTGCGTCAGCTAGTTATCGTTGCATTTATTCAGAGCAATTCTATCAGCGTGACAGAACAGCTTAGTAGAGAATCGGGCGGCCGTCCCTTTTCTCCTGTTATGGTTCAAAGAACTGAACTTTTCTTGCCGGATTTTTAGTTTTAACAAAACCCTCAGAACACGCCCACTCAGCATCAGAAAGCTTGGTCATGAGTAAAGACGTGATGATTTTACCCTTTACTCTTGATATCCCTTCTGAATGAGGCTGGTTATGGAGATATAGAAATATCCCCGCTGGAAGTCCGCTTCCCTCGATAGCCGTTGATCACCGGCTATCAACCCGGTTGAGCTTATTAGCACAAGCCGCTAATAACTAAGCTTTAACACGGAAGAGAGTCGCTGCAAACACGAACTGCATACGCTAGAGTCCAAAATATAACGAGAAAACGCACAAGCGTTTGAGTTACTCGGACTGGTCCAATTCCGGCAGGAGTGGACCGTCAAAGCCTGGTAGCGCCAGGCTGTGCTAGCTTAGCATAACGAGTGCTAACTAGTGGACCCGGTAAGACAGTCGGTATACCCGTCCCGACAACCTGTCAAGCCGTTTGACGCAGCGTTTCTACGTCTCTAAATCTGCTACGCCTAAGGGTAACACGCCAAACTCGTTCGAGTAGGTTAAGCGGTGTTTTTATTCACTTTTGTGTTAAAAACTTCCCGGTGACGTCATCGACTCACCGCCATTTTGAGAGTGCCGGGCGGACACATGGTGACATCAGCACCCCCGCCCGTACCCACCATCGGCGCTCTGCCCCTATCTGGCAGACTTTTCTGTTCATTACATTCACTTTGGTGAAAAGTCAATTTTTGATTTTAAAAACATGTCAGAAGGAGAGAAATTAGACCTTCCCTCACTGGGAAGACAGCTATGCTGAAGGTTTGCAGAACTGTCCAGCTAATGAGCTGATGAAGTTATTACTAACCCATACTGAAAAACTGCCCAGGACAGGTAAACAGGTTAAATCGGCTGCCCGAACAGACTACCTGGTGGAGTTTGCTGTATTGTTAGTCCATCTGTGGGACAGAGAGGTAAGTGCGCATATGGACACACAAGGTACAATGTGTGCCCTTCTTGAACAGTCAAAAGGTGAAGCAGGTGGTTCTGACTCTGAGGAGAAGCTGAGCGATGCTCGGCAACAACTGACAGAAACCCAGTACCAGCTGACAGCAGCTCAGACAGAGATTTCAAAATTGTTAGATGACAAGAGTCTGCTGGAAGAGAAAATTACCATCTTGGAAGGTGAGAAATATGATTTAAAATATGATGTCACTGCACTTAAATCTCAGGTAGAACACCGAGAGGATGACCTGGATTATTTACAATCACACATTTCTGCACTCAGAAGAGAAAAACAGAAATCACTCCAGCAATCTTCTCCTCGTTCTCCATAACCTCCTCCACCTCCAGCTGTTGCAGAAGCTGTTCCACCGGCTGCGAGTGCGGCTGGTGGGAGTGCACCTGCTACAGCTGGGAGGGGACATTTACTACCTCCACCACCTCCGGCTTCTCAGCCAAGCCAGTTTGTTCCACCTCCAGCCCCTCATCCTGACTACCTGGCTCCTCAGCAAGGCCACTTTTACCCGCCTTCAGCTCATCTGTTCCCGCCTCCAGCTCATCCATACCCGCCAGGCCATACATATGTCACTGATGCTCTTACACACCTTCTGGTTGCACAGCAACAATACCCTCCTGCAGCACCGGCTGGTGCTGCTGCAATGGGTGTGACAGCTCCGCAGCCAGCCCAACCGATCGCACCTGTGCCCGTATCTGACATCTACAGGATGTCTCGGAGCGTCAAGAAATTTAGCCCTCAACCAGGTAATTCGTACAAGGTTGACACATATCTGAGTGACCTCCAACATCACTTTCAGCGATGTCCGGGAATGACCCTGGAGGACAAGATCTTTCTGATAAGATTGACCTCCGATGCCGTGGGTTCGCTTATTGATCGCAAGCGTAATTTGATCGCAAATGATTACAACAAGCTGGAAGCCGCGATTTGGAAAGAGTACACTTATAATTCACAGGAGGCTGGCATACAGTTAGCGCTGTCACTCAAACAGAGTCGTACTGAAGACCCACAGGACTTCTATCAACGCCTCTTCAACGCCTACTTTGGTACGGAATGCAAGGACGGGATGGAAGAAGAAAAAGGTTTTAAGGGACCATTCCTTGAGAATCTACATGCCCAGTATAGCCCATAGATGGGTACCGTAGACCTTAAAACCACACCCATGGATGAGCTCAGAAGAATGCCGAGTTGTGCCTTTACACGCTTCGGAAAATTCAGTAAGAGTTCAAACAGTCCATCAGTTCTGGCGGTGGAGGCAAAACCGTCCTCGCTGCAACTCGAGGGTACTGCATCCAGAACTCATAAAAATAAAAACCAAAAAGCTGGACCCAAACAACAGGCCCAGAAACCTAATAACAACCCCAAGCCAAAAGGCTTTCCAAATAACAAGCCTCAAAATCCAAACAGACCCCGGACCCCTCCACCAGTTCGTGGAGGGGACCCTAAGTCACCATGACCAGGCCGCGATAAACATCATGTTTTTTTCAAAGGAAAAGGGGGTTTGCTAGGCTCCTACAGGAGAGAGTTGCCTCGCCCAAGCGAGAGACGCACTTCTTCTGGCCAAAATTCACCGCGTAACCCTCGCAAGGACTACAGTCCTGCCCCAAGGCCGAGAACTGATTCTGGGAGTCGATCTTCAGAAAAAATTCACGCCCTGGGAGCAGCACTTCTTGACCTGTTGAAAGATTCGACGAAACATGAGTCGATTCTTTGCATCTTTGCGGTAGAACCTCCTCAACCTGCCTGTGGCTCGGTTGTGGAAGCAGGTCCTGCAGAGAGGTCACCTGCCACAACGGTGCATTCACAGACACCTGAGGTCTCAGTGAGACCTGCTGTGGTTGCTTCTGTCAGTGCTAGTACTCTAGCACCCACTGAACCTGCAACCAGACCTAGCCAACCTAGCTAGGGCTCTCTGCAGTATCGTCCATCATGGTCCTACGGATAAACCTCACATTCCGGTGACCCTGGACTGTGAGGGTGTCCTGGACTCCGGTTCAGATTATACCATCATGTCCAGCTCTCTCTGGGAGCAGGTCCGCATGGCTGCAGCTGCACAGGGTCGCATCTTAGGACTCACGCCCTGCGCTATGGACATCCATCCGATCTCTTCAGACCAAGTACCCTTGTCAAACATGGTGTCCATCAACTTCGCAGTGGGAGACATGTTCGTGAGCCATTCAGTGTTTGTGACTAACGTTGAAGCGTTTCCTTTCGTGTTGGGAGGGGACCTGCTCCAACGCTTCAAAGCCGTCATTTCACTCAGTGATTGGACACATTACTAATGTTACATTTTATTGTTTTCATTTTACTATTTTTCTGTCTTCCTGCATCTTCTCTCAGTCTTACAGAAAAACGGCTGCCTGGCTTCCTATATTTTCACCTCCTGAGTTACTTTTGAACTGAGCAGATCAAAGGGATCTACCTAATGCAATAGTAGAGGAATGCAGGCTGTGCCGGTGCGGCGCCGGCGTGGCAGCAGAGCACAAGACAGGTGATGCGCTCTGCAGCGCCTCAGGCACAAATGAACAGAAGCATAAGATGATATGAGCTGACGTAAACAATCGTGTGTTAATTGAATTTTGCTGGGATGCATGGCGACACTTTGCGAACGTTACTGTGGCTGACGGAGCTTCCCAGAGCGCAACAACGATCAGAACCGCCGGAGAAAAATGTAACATAACTAGAAACAGGATCTTTTTTTGGGCTCCCCTGGGTGTGTGAGTTGAGGACTTCGAGGGGAGCCCACCACCCTTTTGGTGGGCCGGGCTCCCTTTAGCTCCGCTGTAATTGGAGCCCTGGCTGGCGTTGTGCCACTAGTCAAGCTTTTGTGCTTTTGCCTTATTGTCTGCTGTTGTACTGTGATAGTGTAGGGCTTCTGTGACCCACACCTTGCCCTTGTCTTGTTTGGGTGTCAGGTGAAGATGGAGAAGAACCTACAGGCCGGACAAAAGAAGCATGAGAATGGAAACACAGGAGATCAAAGACTGAAGCGTTCATGCAGCATGCCGTGGCTATGCCAAAGTGAGTAAACACTTTGAGTAGCTTGGCCGTCTGATGGATGATCCGGATCAGCTGAGCTTAGGGTTGGGCATCAAGCATCGAACATTGATTGGAACCGATTCCAACTGTTAGTAGAATCCCTCAAAGTATTTTTTTTCGATTCCTAGTATGCCGACGGAAGAGGAATCCGCAGCCAATCTCTGAAAAATAAACATGATCTGCAAATTGTGATAAATGCTTTTCAGAGCTGATCACACCAGCTGTCTGTGTGCAGCACCGAGTCGTCCACCCCCCGGCGTGCAGCGGCCAAATATAAACAAACGCGTCTGCCCAACTTTTACTCCGTAACTTAAACTTTACCTCCTGCAGCGTAGAGGAAACGTGTTAAAATACGTCAACACGGTGGATTTAATAGAAGCTTTAAAGAACAAACTCTGGATGGTGTGAGGTGAGTTTGTCTCAATGCAGAAATAAAAACACACACGGAGCGTCAGCAGTCAGACGCAGCTGCTCACCAACACTCGTGTGTTTGAGCATCAGCGTCAGAAGGCTGAACAATAACGCAGGGTTTCCCCAGCGCTTTATAAGCCTGGTGGGCCACCAGGCTTATAAAGCGATACTGGTGAGAAACAGCAGCGGAACGTGTGCACCCCCCCCCCCCCCCCCCCCCCCCAAGCCAGCCGTCTTATTTTCTGGGGGAAACCCAGATAACCTGTAGAATAATTAAAGTCATCATGTTAGAGCAGCTTCTCTGTGGACCACACCAGCTTCTGCAACAATAATACTAATAATAAATCACACACAGAGCTGTGAACATTTTAATTTCCTTTTTGAACTATTTCTGTTGAGAGTTTTAATGTTTAAAATCTGTTAGATTGTTACTGACAGCAGCTACATTTAAGCTTCACTTCCTGTTCTGACTGAATGCTGCTGCAGCATGGAGGTGTAGTTCTCAGTCATCCTGGACATGATCATCCTGAGAGTTTTAGCTGAAAACAGCTGGACGTTTCTGGATGTGTTGGGAGACATACAGGTGCTGGCCAGTAAATTAGAATATCATCAAAAGGTTGAAAATATTTCAGTAATTCCATTCAAAACGTGAAACTTGTACATTATATTCATGCAATGCACACAGACCAATGTATTTCCAATGTTCATTACATTTAAATTTGATATTCATAAGTGACAACTAATGAAAACTCCAAATTTGGTATCTCAAAAAATTAGAATATTCTGAAAAGGCTGAATATAGAAGACACCTGCTGCCACTCTAATCAGCTGATTTACTCAAAACACCTGCAAAGGCCTTTAAAAGGTCCCTCAGTCTTGTTTTGAAGGCACCACAATCATGGGGAAGACTTCTGACTTAACAGCTGTCCAAAAGACAATCATTGACACCTTGCACAAGGAGGGCAAGACACAAAAGGTGATTGCTAAAGAAGCTGGCTGTTCGCAGAGCTCTGTGTCCAAGCACATTAACAGACAGGCGAAGGGACGGAAAAAATATGGTAGAAAAAAGTGTACAAGCTCTAGGGATAACCGCACCCTGCAGAGAATTGTGACGACAAACCCATTCAAAAATGTGGGGGAGATCCACAAAGAGTGGACTGCAGCTGGAGTCAGCGCTTCAAGAACCACCACGAGGAGACTCATGAAAGACATGGGATTCAGGTGTCGCATTCCGTGTGTCAAGCCACTCTTGAACAAGAAACAGCGCAAGAAGCGTCTCGCCTGGGCCAAGGACAAAAAGGACTGGACTGATGCTGAGTGGTCCAAAGTTATGTTTTCTGATGAAAGCAAGTTCTGCATTTCCTTTGGAAATCAAGGACCCAGAGTCTGGAGGAAGAGCGGAGAAGCACAGAATCCACGTTGCATGAGGTCCAGTGTAAAGTTTCCACCGTCAGTGATGGTGTGGGGTGCCATGTCATCTGCCGGTGTTGGCCCACTCTGTTTCCTGAGGTCCAGGGTCAATGCAGCCGTCTACCAGGAAGTTTTAGAGCACTTCATGCTTCCTGCTGCTGACCAACTTTATGGGGATGCAGACTTCACCTTTCAACAGGACTTGGCACCTGCACACAGTGCCAAAACCACCAGCACCTGGTTCAAGGACCATGGTATCCCTGTCCTTGATTGGCCAGCAAACTCGCCTGACCTTAACCCCATAGAAAATCTATGGGGTATTGTGAAGCGGAGGATGCAATACGCTAGACCCAACAATGCAGAGGAGCTGAAGACGACTATCAGAGCAACCTGGGCTCTCATAACACCTGAGCAGTGCCACAGACTGATCGAGTCCATGCCACGCCGCATTACTGCAGTTATTGAGGCAAAAGGAGCCCCGACTAAGTATTGAGTGCTATACATGCACATTCTTTTCATGTTCATTCTTTTCAGTTGGCCAACATTAGAGAAACAAACATTTTTTCATTGGCCTTTAGAATATTCTAATTTTCTGAGATACCAGATTTGATGTTTTCATTGGTTGTCACCTATAAATATCAAAATTAAACGTAATAAACATCGGAAATACATTGGTCTGTGTGCATTGCATGAATATAATGTACAAGTTTCACGTTTTGAATGGAATTACTGAAATATTTTCAACCTTTTGATGATATTCTAATTTACTGGCCAGCACCTGTATAGCCTCTCATCTCAGAGGCTTCTTCCTGACTTTGGTTGTGGTCAGAAACAAACACACTGGTTGTGCTGCAAGTCTTTTTCTTTTCTTCTCCAAAACATGTTTTTTTCTAAATGAAGGTGATGTTGTTGTTCATAGAAATAAAATTCATGTTGAAGTTAAGATTATTTCATCAAGTAGGACCTGTGGTTAGCTGGCTCATGTAAAACATGGAATGTCTTGAAAGAATCGGAATCGGGAATCGATAGGAACTGGAATCAAAACAAGGAATTGGAATTGGAATTGTTCAAAATCAAACAATGCCCAACGCCAACCACTCACCTGTAATCAGAGAGGAGTTAGGTGTGCCACCCACCTCAGACTATGACAGCCCTGGATGCCATCAGGTTACAACTACAAAGGATGAAACCAAGCTGTTGACTGATGGACTGGCTGTAGTCCAGGTCTGAGGACAGTGGGACCATGGCAGACCCTTAGAAACCAGGACCCAGTTTTGAGTCCTATCACTTGGCTGGTTGGTGTTAGTATGGTGTAGCCTGGGTTAGTGGAGTGTTGTGTGCCTCCTGAATCAGGCGTACTTTAGTGGTTTTCCTATAAAGAGGAACTCTAATGACATTTTCCTTCCTTGCAGGCTCATTTCCTACATGATTGTTACTAAATGCTAACAGCTCCAATCAGCTGTTTCTCTCATTTAGCAGCAAAAATAAATTAAAACGTCATTGATAGTTTTTCTAGTCTTCCTGCTGAAAGCTTGAATTCAAACTTTGCAAAGTTAGTCTTACGCTCACATAACGCTGGAGGTGTATGTGTGCTGTAGTAAACACACACACTTGTATCTGTGCCATAGTGAGGACCATCCGTTGACTGCCATTTGATTTTGTGACTGTATTCTGCCTAACCCTAACCCTAAGATGGTGAAAATGGTCCTCAATAGGTAGTAAGTACACACACACACACACACACACACACACACACACCATTAACATCTTTATACAGCAGGTCTTTGTGACTCTGGGTTGCTGTAATGATTAACCTAGAGGAGATGATGTCCACATGGACCTGTTAGTGATGTTTCTCACCTTCAGCAGCTACAGGCCCCAGAGAGGCTGGTCCTTACTCATCTTCATCCTCTGATGAATTCTTCATTGTGTTCTCTCGTTTGCCGGTCATCCTGGAATCGGGGTGGATGATGCCATCTACCTGCTGACCCATCTGGCAGGCTGTGGAGCACTGGATCATGGTCTTTGACTTCTCCAGCCATCTTTTGAGGGACAATTTGTAGCAGTCAATGGACCACCACCTGTCCCTCTGGGTTCTGTCCATTTGCAGATCAGCTCACCAGTGTCATCTACAGAACTTCTTAGGACCCATAACAGACAAAGCCTCCAGACATTGTGGGCTGGTACCTGCAGAACCATGTTCAGGTCAACGAGGGTGTGAGTGTGTGCATTAGCATGCATGCCCATCCACCTTTCCCAGTGGCCACAGACTCCGCCGTCCTTTATTCACCTTGGGCCTGCAGAATTATTCACAAGGTGGTTATGCTCAGTTATGAGTCCATGAAGCACCATCAGCAGCCTGCTGGGTTAAGAATGAAGAGAGGAACAATGATGGGATAGAAGAGGGGAGATGGGGGTGAGTAACAGGTGATGGAGGGGCAGCAGATAAAACGAATGGTAGGAGGAGTGTATGAGATGAAAGTGTATTTTAAATACAGACATAACAGGTTGTGTGTGAGGCCAGGTGATTCTTACCTCTGGAGGACCTTGCCTGGTGCTGGTCCTAAAATGAGAATATCACAACAACGTAGATTTATTTCAGTAATTCCATTAAAAATGGTGAAACCTGTAGATTAGACTCATCCGTCACACACAGGCTGATATATTTTAGATGTTTGTTTATTTATTTAATGATATTATAACTGACAACTAATGAAAATCCCTAATTCAGTATCTCACATATTAGAATATCAGTTGAGACCAATGCAAAAGAAGGAACTTTAGAAATGCTGGCCAACTGTAAACTGAGTGTGTACAACACTTATGTAGTCGGGGCTCCTTTGGCCTGGATTACTGCAGCGGCGTGGCGTGGACTCCATCAGTCCGTGGCGCTGCTCAGGTGTTAAGAGAGCCCATTTTGCTCTGATAGAGGCCTTCAGCTTTTCTGAACTGTTGGGTCTGGCGTGTTGCATCGTCCTCTCCACATTACCCATAGATCTTCTCCTTTTACCTGTAAGGCACCTGTAAGTACCTTTTCAGGACCAGTAGTTCCAGAGACCTGGACCTCATGGGATGGAGCTTTATTTAGGGTTATGTGTGTATTGGTGGTGGGTCAGGTTAGTGATGAGGACCTTTCCTTCTGCATCAGAACTCATAGCACTCATTAAGACTGTGTGTGCGTGTGTGCGTGTGTGTGTGCATGCATGCGTTTATGTTTGTGTGTGTTTGTGTGTGTGTGCGTGTGTGCATGCATGCGTTTGTGCGTGTGTGTGTGTGTGCATGCATGCATTTATGTGTGTGCGTGCATGCATGTATGCATTTGTGCATGTGTGTGTGTGTGTGCATTACTGAGCAGGTTACTGCAGTTGATTTCCATCTGTAGATTAGCTGCTGAGGACAGCCATCCCCTACCCCTCTGAGGGTGCGTTGCCGCAGCAACAGATGAGCCACCCAGCTGTAATGATGGTGGGGTGTGTCTGCAATGTTCTGTGCAGAAACGAGATCACACTGAAGCCAGGTTTATTATGGTGCTGAGACATCAAGCTAAGCAGAAGAAAGCTGGCATACTGACCTCCACACAGTAGCACAGCTCAGGAGCTTCACTGCTTTTAAAGAGGTTTCATGGGATGGGAAAGCACGCTCCATGTTGGTGTTCATCAGGAAAGCAATTGGAGCTTCAGACCCTGGTAACAATTACATTTCAGGACGCGTGTAGACTTGCATTACAGATACTCAGCATTCGCACGCTGTGGCAGAAAAACAAGATTTGGTAGCTCAATTGTAGCTTTCATAGTGTGTATGGTGGAGTAGTAGGTAGCACTTGTGGTAGCAGGTCTGAATCCTTCTGTCTCTGTTAGTGGTGTGCTATCTTAGATACATCTTGATTAATTTTTGATTCAGGGTCCTTGGTTTCGATTTTTAAACGATTACCATGATTTTCTCACTTCATAATGTTTTCACACTTACAAATGAATTCAGCAAAAACTTTCTACTTGTAACCCTGAACACACACCCTACTCTTCCTCCTCTATCTGCTTCCTCTTCAGCACATCCTGAGCTCCTTCAAAGGAATCTCCTACCATCTTTACGCAGATGACATCCAACTGTACATCTCCTTTAAGCCCCATGAGATGTCTAAGCTGCAGCTGTTACACTCCTGCTTAGACTCTATCAAAACCTGGATGGCTGGGAACTTTCTTCAGCAGAATGAAGATAAGACTGAGATCCTCATCTGTGCCCCAGACAAGCTGGTTCCCAAACTCAGAGACTCTCTTGGTCAGCTTGCTTCTCACACCAAACCTTCTGCCAGGAATCTTGGTATGACCTTTGACCCAGCTCTCACCCTGGATTCTCATGTCAGTTCTCTTGTTCGCTCTTCCTTCTTCCATCTCAGGAACAATGCTGAGTCCCATCCTGTCCCGCTGTGAACTTGAGACAGTTCTCCACACGTTCATCTCATCACGCTTAGACTACTGTAACTCTCTTTTCACGTGTCTGAGCAGAACCTCCCTGAACCGTCTACAGGTGGTTCAGAATGCCTGTGCTCGGCTTCTGACCAAGTCCTCCAAATACACCCACATCACCCCACTTCTCCTCCAGCTTCACTGGCTGCCAGTCAACTTCAGAGTTCATTTCAAGATCCTGGTTCTGGTCTATAGGGCCTTACATGGACAAGCACCATCTTACATTGGTGATCTTCTTAGTCCCTACACCCCCAGCAGGTCCCTGAGGTCCAGTGATCAAAGCCTACTGGTTGTGCAGCGCCAGGCTAAAGACCAAAGGTGACAGATCATTTGCTGTTGTGGCCCCCAGACTCTGGACCTCTCTCCCCCTGAGCCTGAGATCAGTGGACTCAGTGGTCTCCTTTAAACTCACCTGGTCAGGTTTGGTGGGACCTTCATCTTCTCCTTGTTCTGCTCTTTCTACCAACTCCACCTTTCTTGGGATCCACTGATTTCCCTCTTTCTCTTTCCTTCCATTTTTAATCACAATATTTGATTTTTAAATCATTTTTAATGTTTTATGAGCTTTTTTTTTTTGTTTTTGTGAAACTTCTTGTGATTTTATCTCGAGAGGTGCTATATAAAAGGCTGTTTTTTATTCTTCAGCTTTCCACTAAGTAAGTTATAAGGTAGCCTCAATGCTTGGAAGCCAAATTAGACATAAGTAAGGAATACCATTGATTTGTGCTTTATTTAGAATCAATTTGCTCGTGTCTAATGTGGTTATTCAACATTCAATGTTGCTGCAAAAATAAGTTTGTTTCCAAATGAAAAGGTTCAACCGTTCATATCTGTAGATAAATCAAAATGTGCACATTTGCCGTCACTTTTCAAAAAAAAATTGTGTTTGCCCCGCGACTTCGTACCAGTTTTTCATTTCGGCCCAGTGTGAATTTGACTTCAACACCCCTGCTCTAGAGTGATTTAACAATGTCTTGACTGCTTTACAGTAATGGATCAACATAAATGTTAATTCTTGAAATGCCTTATTTCAGATCTTAAATACACCAAATGAGTCTACTTGATGATGTAATAAGAATTAGTTATCAGTTATGACACATGTTATTATCAGATTTAAAAAATAATGTTAAATTCACATTTACTTCACATATTCAGTGAAATAAGCCTAAGTGTCTCAAAAAGGGGAGATCTGAGGACTCTGTTAATGCATCTTAAACTTAAGCAGCAGTGAAAATTACACATTTTGATGCCCATTCTGATTGGTTGCTGACATGCTACAGTAACCCCCCCCCAGGCATTTTTGTAGCTCAAACAGAAACGCCCCACGGCTAGCCCGACCCTGCTCCTTCGACGAGTCGTGCGTCTTCAGAGGGGACCTACGACCCTCGGATACATCAGAAGTCCAGTCATTGGCTTTGCTCGCTGACGGGATCTCCTGAGAACTTGCTCTACACTGGTAAGGTAGGCTCTTCACCCACACATATCTTTCTAACACACTTAGACCCTTAATAACATTTTAGATCACGTTTCATCAAAGTTCATTCATTGTCTCAGCTGTTATTACCTTACATCACCATTCATCCCTACGTCATCATTAGCAGTAGAAATATAGTAATAAATAGATTTTAAAAATTATATTTTTGTCTCTGTGTCAAATTATTATAAAGTGTTGTTTCCCTGGATTAACCAGAGTGCCTAGTTTCATCATCAATCCAACATTAAAGGACCAATCATACTGATAATCCATATATTTATGGAACATTACATTTTATTGAACACGTTTATGTTCTATTGACCATTTGTTAAAAGTAACCACTTACAAATCGTATCTAATTATTGCTGCGTGATCCATCACTCATCCCTCTGGTGAAACGACAGAAGACGTGTGGAGAGAGAGAGCAGGCTCAGGATAACGTCATGCTGGCATGCTTTCATCTTCCTTGCGGCCTCCTGAAGAACCAGCGGTGTCACATGAGGAGTCATGGGAGACAAGATGCTGGAGAAACCATCACCGTCTGTTCCTCTGAGTGTCTAAAGGAGCAGTTTTTGTGTCTGAAGGACACATAAGACTGTGTTCTTTGTGTTTGTGTGGCTCCTGCAGTCCCTAAAGCCCCGCCCCTGACTGGTGGTGGTGTACAAGTATCTGTCTGACTGATTAGCAGGTATTGTTGTGTGTTTTGTTCTCATTTCTCATGACGTTATCCTGAGCCAGCACCTGCGTCTCGTCTCGTCTCTGTCGGCGGAGACAGACCGAGAGCTGGAGGATGCTTAGCAGCAGGAAATGAAATATGTTAATGAAGCTCAGTAATAAAAAGCCACCATTACACATTCAGAAGAAAACAAAGTTTGCAGGAGATATCTTGTGCATTTCCAACCTTGATTTGAGTCCAAACAGAGGCGATCATGTCCCAGCCCAAGGGCAGCGTTAGGCAGCTGTGAGGAATCGTTCTAACATCCAGATAGTGGGAGCCGTGTAGAGACATCAGTCACAGTGAAAACCAACCAACAGCCCCGTCCCTTACATTAATAACGACAAAGGCTGTATAATTCCACCAAAGGAAGGTTGCATTAAAAATAAAGCAGCACTGCAGGCTGATATGCAAATCCAAGTATTTCTGTTTATTAGTTTGTGGCCTGAAGGAACAAACGGTTCCAGCTGAGTAGCAAGCCATCTGCTCCCGTTTTCACCAGATTTATGTGTAGCAAACTTTAAAGAAATTTACAGATCTACCTCCTGGAAAATGAGCACAGTCATGTTCCAGTCATGGTCAGATGCTTCTGGGTCTGTGAGCTGGAGCGGCGTGCATCAGCTGGTCCTAACTTAAGCCAGTCCTAACTCTCGGTCTGACTTAGCTAAGTCAATGTAAAGCTGAGTGCAGCAACTCAGACCTGGACGTATCCATTAGCTGCATTTATTAAATGATCAATAAGATGTGATATTCTATATAAATATGAATTATCAATCTGATTGGTCTTTAAATGTTTGATTTAATATTACCTTAGGTTGTTTGGACTATTCAGGAAACACACACACTTCATTATAATTCAGACAGAGTGGAGGATAGTTATAAAAATGAATGTAAATCTGTTTTCTAAACTAATGATTATACATGACAGAGTATGAATGAAATGATGGAATGTGAGTTTGACATTTGTAGTAAAACCTTAAGTATCTGAGAGATCCTGTGATGTCTGGGTTGTAAAATCAGTTTGACTGTATGGTTTATTAAGCTAGAGATTATTCAGAAAACCATCCTAAGCCAGTGTGAAGATCTATGGTTCCTTTGTGTTGAATGTACTTGTGCGATCCAGGGGGATCCAGGGGGTCAAGAGGTCGGTATGGACATTGCCGGTAGAGTGGACCTCTGGGTAGCCCTGGGTAACCCGTAGATCAGCTCCGAGTACGACCCGTCTGCTGCAGGTGACGGCAGGAAGCTATTTAGCATCTGATACACTCGCCAGCGTTGCAGAGCCGGGAGACGGCGGACAACTGACTAGATCAGGAAGTGATCTCTGTTTTTATTAACTGTTGACAAGTTTTAAAAGGCGTTACCAAAATACCTCAGAAGATCCCTTTTCCCTCGGAAACTTAGAGAGGTTATTTCTTAGTGTGAAGCACACATGTTAAACATTAATAATAACATTATAAGGTGTGTATATACTGATAGATTTAACATTAAAATCAACAAATACTAATCTGGTGTCATTTAAGATCTGAAATGAATCATGACAGGAAAAATATTCTTTTTAACCATCGTGCATTAATATAAAGTATAGGCCTCATTATTCAAACACTTTGGATGTAAACACGTTGTTCATTCACGAAAATAGGATTATATGAAGTTTTGAAGTCATTTATGTCAGGGGAGATGGACTTTATTCAGAGAGTAGAAGAAGTCCTGTGTCTCGCAGCCTTGAGGAATCATGAAGTACGCAGGATTAGTGAAGTTCGTCTCCTCATCAGCACCGCAGTGTCAGATTCACCCGTATGAAGGAGTCTGGCCTGGTCATCTTTGATGAAATACTTGGCCTTTTGGTACGCTACAGCGTTCACAAGGAAACAAGCTCATTGCTGAACACCGCACCAGCCCAAGCACAGCAAGGATGGAAGAGGGAGGAACTTCTCAGAAAATGAGAAAAGTTAGACCCTAGACCCCTTAGACCCTACTTCCACTTCATAACCTTAGACCCTACCTCTTGTTCTTAAAGGGACTTTAGGGAGTTTTGAATTTTCATGCTTGCGATTGCCCCCTCAGGCCAAAAGCGTAACGGCAGCTTCAATAGTAGACTCGTGCACGAGGCGCGCATGCTGTACGTGCACACTCCTTAACGAAAATAACAGCTGAGACAGTCCCGTGTGTGTGTGTGTGTGTGTGTGTGTGTGTGTGTGTGTGTGTGTGTGTGTGTGTGTGTGTGTGTGTGTGTGTGTGTGGCCCAGAGGACAGGAGAATGCGCAGCTAATTAATTAAATACTTTGGTTCTGTACCTTTCTCTTCAGCACAGCCGACAAAGGTTTAAGATGGGTCAGTCCTCCTGCACGCTCAGATCATTCCCTTCCCTTGCTTGAAAAATTGTTCCAAAATGAAAGTTGAACCCACATCTTTTTTATCTGTGAATTCAATGCCGTTCGGCGAGTCTCAAATAAACATTTGGGCATCTTACTGTAAAAAATATACCATTAATGTAAAAAATAAATTCTAAATAAACTATGTTCACACCCGAAATCAAACCCGGGTCTTCCGCACGAGAGACATCTTACTAGGTGAGCTATAGCATCAATGACGTATTTTGTATCTGTAATATTTATATCGTTGATGACAGCTGAAACAACATTCAGAGAACGGTTCGGAGCGGAATAATAACAGAATAAGGAGAGGGTGGTGATGAAGGTCCCACCAAAGCCAGCTTGAACAGGTGAGTTTTCAACAGGTAACACACACCTGAATGTGGCTCTGTTGGATACATCAACATAAACACCTTTAAGTTTTTATGAAATAAATGTTAAAACACCTTTAAAGATCCTGACGTCTGTGATTGTTTCTCTTTAACTCTGTCACACCAGCAGATGTTAAATCTGAGAAGAACATCTAAATGGACCAGGACCCTTCGTCCGTCAGGCAGGAGGTGTAGGCATCCTCAGAGCCTGAACAAGATGTCTGAGATCTAAAACACGCTGTAGCGGGAAGTCATTTAGTACAATAAAGAATAATCGGTTTCGTTTTTCCTGCGATGGACTGGCAATCTGTCCAGGGTGTACCCCGCCTGGACATAGGCACCCCCCTGCAACCCTGCGTGGACAAGCAGGTTCAGAAGATGGATGGATGGATTAGTTTGTCCTTTTATTACAGTCTGTTGTCTGTAATGTTTGCTTTGGTGAGGTCATTCAGAAGGTCGGTATAACGAAGAGCTTCAGTACCCAGCTGCCCATCTGAACCAACAGTTCATGTCTCCATGACACCACCAGCCTTTCACCACCTCATCTTTGCTCCTCGACTTCCTTCATTTTTTCCCTCAATCAGCCCTTTATATTGTCCTCTCTGAATGTAAACAAGGCCATCTCCGCCCATCCATCAGTCGCTCACATATAGACCTATGCATGGGTGCTTGTCCTTCAACAGGAGGGTTCTGGTTCAGTTCAATTCAGTTTATTAATAAAGCACCAAGTCAGGACCAGAGTCGTCTCAAGGACCTTCACACAGTAAACATTACAGGTCATTAAGTTTCCTATATAAGGAACCCAGCAGATTGCATCAAGTCACTGATTAGTGTCAGAGTCTTTACAGCAATCCTCATACTAAGCAAGCATGCAGCGACAGTGAAGAGGAAAACTCCCTTTTAACAGGAAGAAACCACCAGAGGATCCTGGCTCAGTATAAGCAGCCATCCACCATGACTCACTGGGGATGGAGAAGACACACACACACGAGTTTGGGTCTGATCCCGTCAGGACCTGCTACTTCCTGCTCGTAAGCTGCCTTAAGCCACACATATATATATATAAACTATGTTCACACCCGTAACACATGAATAATAAAATATACTTTAAAATGACTTTGGGTTAAATGTGTTTTGTAATAAATCCCAAATGAGATTACAGGTGACTGAAGCTGTGGTGCACCAGGTAGTGCGTTACTCACCTGAGCACCGCCGGCAGTTATAGTCAGGACTGTCATAACTCGCTAACAGTCCTTGCTGTTTACGAAAATGCTCTTTTTGAATTGAAACGTACTTTAATGGTTTTATGATTTATTTGTGCTCGACAGACACGTTGGTAATAAACTGAGGATAAAAGGTAAGAACGCATCACTATGTCAGCTTCCGTTCATCAGAAATTATACTTAGGGCCACATTCGGCCCCTGAGCCTCACCTTGGATACACCTGTCTTACACAAACAGGTGGTTTAGTCACATATGAAGGGAATACCTTCAGAGGATGTATGAGAGGGAGTCGTCTGACCCGGAGCGACCCGATCTGAAGCGGGTGTCATGGAGGGACTTCATTGCTGCTTATTATAAACAAGGTCTTTGTATCAGATGTAATTATAAATAAAGTTTTAGCATTAGGGACTCCTGACCCGACTACGCCCAGTACCAGCTGGTGTTTATGTTACAGGAACCTTGAGTTCTGTTCACGTCTAAATAAAAATGCTTTGGATTCATCCCCCCCCCCCCTTCTCTCTCTCTCTCTCTCTCTCTCTCTCTCTCTAGGACCTTGTTGCTCATGCTGCTCCTTTGGAGCCTCTGACGTCAGCACCGAGCATTGGAGATGTCCGCCACGGCAGCAGCGGTGCCCACTGGCGCAGCGTCCGTCCAGCGCGCACCAGAGCGGCTGCCTCACCAGCTCCCAACCCGGTCTCCTTCCTCTCCTCTTCTGTCCGTCAAATGCGTTCTCCGGCCGGATTCTGAGCCCTCCGAACCCCCGCCATGTCCTCCGCTGTCACCGAGACGGACGAGGCAGCGCGCGCCTCCCCGCTGACCCCGCTGAAGGTGGTCGGGCTGCTGTGCGTCTTCCTGGCACTCTGCCTGGACGTGGGCTCCGTGATGAGTCCGGCGTGGGTCACTGCCGACGACCAATACCACCTGTCCCTGTGGGAGTCCTGCTGGAAGCCCGCGAGCCTGGACAGCTGGCAGTGCAGCAGCACGCTGGGCTCAGGTAAGTCCGGATCACCTGGTTCTGGGTCCCAGTCTGACTTCAGTGTCTTCACTGGTGATGGAGCTCCACCTGTAGGAAATAAGCAGGTTATTTATGTTATTTCTACGTCTAACATGAGTAAATGCTGTAGGCCTACCTGTCCACCTGATTCTGAGGCAAGTGGAGACACGGTGGTGACCCATCATGGTCTGTAGATAGATGATGAATAAATAAACAGAGACTCCCGTGTTTAGACAGGTCTGAAGCATTAATCATTCTAATAAAAGTGAAGGGATCCAATAATAAATATCATCGTGTCTTCACATAAAGGCTCCTGCTGGTGAGTTTTTACCTGAGGTCAGAGGTTACCTGTAGGGTTAGGGCTCCTCAGACAGGTGGATTTCTCAGTCATCATAAACGTAGCGTTACCTGAACGTTCAGCTGCTCCATCATCTTACTGGGTTTGGACCAGCTGATATCATTCGTGATGATTCCTGTTCTACCCTTTCTCTGCTTAATAAAAACACAACAGTCACTCATCTCTACCTTTGAGGTGTCATCAGATCTAAAGGTGTTTCAGCCAATCAGAGACCAGATGTAATAAATAATTAGATCAGCTGTCAGGTTATTTATGGTCCAGAAACAGTAACTCTCTGGGGCGCTGTGTACTTGAGCCTCATTACTCATGCGTGTGTGTGTGTGTGTGTGTGTGTGTGTGTGTGTGTGTGTGTGTGTGTGTGTGTGTGTGTGTGTGTGTGTGTGTGTGTGTGTGTGTGTGTGTGTGTGTGTGTGTGTGTGTGAGGGAGACAGGACAACACAGACATGAAATTTTTATGTGGGCTTAGGAGAATGTCCAGAAATAGGTCAGCTCAAAATGTAGCCTCTTACTGGCACACACACACACACACACGCACACACACACACACGCATACACATGAACGCACGCATGCACACACACACTTGCACGCACACTCCCACACATGCACGCACACATGCACACACACAAACATACACACACACATACATGCACACAGGGGAAACATGCTCTTGGGGCAACGATCAGACATTCAGTCTTTTGTGTGTGTGCGCGCGTGTTCATGTGTGCGCGTGTGTGTGTGCATGTGTGCGTGCGTGCGTGCGTGCGTGCGTGTGTGTGTGTGTGTGTGTGTGTGTGTGTGTGTGTGTGTGTGTGCTTAAATACACCTTAAACATGAAGCCCTTCTCACGGGTCCATCTATGTGGGCTTGTTTTATTGGGTGATCTTTTTCATTCTGGTTTGGAGTGATGTCACACTTTTGTTTACCCCCCACCCCCCACACCCCACACCCCCCACCCCTAACCCATCAGATCACAAACTGGTTCTGGTGTTGGGAACGTTTGGAAAACTCTAGATGAAATTATCTCACTGGAGGCATTTTGCCTTGAAGCAGATGTCAGTGACCTGGCTGCCTCTCAGGTCGGATCAGCCACCAAGACAGACATCCTGGGATATTTGCCTCCTTCTCAGTCGGTCTCATGTTTCCCTCTCAGCCGTATCGATCCACTCAGGCTTCGGTCTCCACTCTCGGCTTGCTTCCGCCATTGTTTAGTTGTTTGGTGTTTATCTCATTCTCCCTCCCCTAGTCCCCCGTTGCTCCTCTATTGTTACGTTTCCATTGGTATAATTTTCTCATTGTTACCCCCCTCCATAGTCACATCTCTAACATGCCCTCCTCTCCCGTCTGCATCTCCATCTCAGAGATCCCTCCAGAGACGTGGGTTCTATTTGTAGCAGCTGAACCAGGATGTGATGTAGCGTGCTGCTCTGAGGCAGACTGGTTGACTTTCTGTTTAGGGTTACCTAACACTTTATACCAAGGTCTGATAAATAAACCTTTTAAAGAGTTTCTAGATGTCTGAACCCAACTTTGTGGTGATCGCACCATTAATATGTCCAGGAACAGCGAATCCTAAATATGCCATCAAATTTACACATTTTTAATGTTCTTCATGTCCAAACTGAGTGTTTTACTGTAGCAAACTGTAAAGTGAATTCAGTAATTCCTGCATCTTTCTGGTTCTGTTTACTGTTCGGGTCCAAACAGAGAAAATTAGAATCTTTAACCTCGGGTTCTCATCAACGTTCTAGTCTGATCTACAGGGTGGATAAGGGAAAAGAAGCGTTCCCCTTTATCAGACAGCTGGCTCAGTTCTACCACCCTTAGGAATGTTGGGATACAGGGTATCCCGGCCTCCAAAGCCACTTTCACATCTGGGTGAGCCCAGACCGGGTTGGGTCGGCCCGCCCCCGTGCAGCCACATTTTCTTCACACAGCCTTGTCAGGAACACTGATGTCTCTGAGCATGTGGGAGGGGCAAAAGATGAGGAAAGAAGTCCTTGGTGTCCTCCTTAAGTCAGTAAACAAGGCGGCCATTAGCAGTGTTGCTTTTGGAGTCTCTGACAGGAAGCACACAGCTTCCTACTCTCTCTCTCACTGAGACTGCCTTGTGCTCCTCACAGCAGTCTGTCCTCGCGCTGTGGAGCGGTGGTTCCATGCAGCAGTCAGAGGAGATGTTTACTCCACCGCATCCAAACTGATAAGGAATCGCTGATAGGGGAAGCCGCTGCTGGCTGATTTAACCGGCCAGTCAGAGGCTCCCCCTACAGGTAGGCGAGAATTTCAGCCAGTCAGTCAGTCGGTAGTGGGTGTGTTGGGCTGGCTCAGCAGTAAGGTGACCGCCGGGGAGCAGGTCAGCTGACCGTGGAAATCACACCGAATACCCAGATGAACCTACCAGGGCTGGGCCGGGCCAATCCCCATGTGAATGCGCCAGAAGGTGGTGCCTGGTGGCTGAAGCACCAACACTGGGCCAAGTTGTTGCTATGTGTTAGGGATTTTATCAATATGTTTATCAATAACCCATTTCCTGTAGTCGAAGAGAAAAGGAGACAATGAGACAAGTCAACCAGTTATAACTGTGGCTTATGCACGAGGCAAAATGCCCCGAACATCTGGTCACAGACTTTATTTAACCAAAAAGATAAGAAAGAAATGGGAGTGAGAGAGAGATATATATATATGTTGTGTGTGTGTGTGTGTGTGTGCGTGCGTGTGTGGGAAGTCAAGAGTGTATGTGTGTGTGAGTGGCTTGTGTGGGTGTGTCTAAATAAGTGAGCATGCAAAGAGGCATAGAGTAATACATATTACATTCACTTGATTGAATCAATGATCAAGAAATAATAGACATAAAATTTCCACAACACTACGTTAACACCAACTTCTTACTGGTCCAGAACAACAAAATACTGGCAGAAGATGCTAGCTACAGGCTAACCCCAGACCCCAAACATGGCAAAAAACTTAGGGATAAACCGGTTTGGTCCTAAAGCGTGTTTTCACACAGCAAAAACAACACTCAACACAAGAAATGATGACTCACACCAACATGGCCTGCTCAGTCAGGAAATGTCAGAAGATCAAACACGACTTTGATGTTAACACTCATGGCCAAAGGCAAGCATGCTGCACTCCTCAGTTCTGGCTCTCTGATTGGCGGCATGCCACTTTCAACAGGCAGCATGCGTGTTTGACCTCAGTCTCAGAACAAGACAATCCAACGTGTTGGAAAGCCTGGATTTATGATTAGAGCAGAGCACCTATAACACACCACACATGGTAGGATCATCTGATAAGATTATCTTTAGAGCTCATTCATTAAACTGAGTTAAAAAGATAAACTTTGTTGTGAGATTTAACTGATTTATATTTATTTATCATCCAGAGCAGCTCCCAGTGAGCAGAGGCCAGTGTCATCCATCACAGGAGGCTGCTCATCTAGCATGATGATTGTAAGCATTTTACTGGTCATTTTCTCCTCCTTCTGAAGGCCATGCTCACACAGACGAGTGTTGCTGCTCCAGGTGTTTTATTTCTGCAGGGACTAATGAAAACTCACCTCACTCTTTTTCCGCTTTCGGTCGGTAACAAGATGGCGCCTGTGCTTGGCTTAGCCGCAGTCACGGCCACTTTTTCCAACTTTTCTCCACTAACCTCCTCTTTTCCACCTTGCTCCTGTCTGCGATCCTCTTCAGTAGTGCCACTGCTACCATCTCCTATGATCGCCAGACTCTTTTGTCCTTCTGTTCATTCACGATCGCCCAAGATGCACTGAGGACGTACCTCCCTGTTTGTTTATCTGAGTGGCGCACTGGCCCGGAGCCAAACGACGATTCCAACCATCGTGCCTCCAGCTATGTTTATCCGGTCACAATAACCGTGAGGTTAAATTTTCACACCAGGACAACCTTATTACAGACCATTTTAGATTAGGTTACATTTCCTTTATTCCCAGATTATGTAGTTTGTAGCACTCATTATAATGTAGAAAATTTCTGGCCAATCCACGTGATCGGTATCGGTGATCAGCATTCTTTGATATCGGTATCGGTGATCGGCAGCAAAAAACCTGATCGGTGCATCCTAACGACGATCCCAACCAGCGCGCCTCCAGCAATGTTTATCCGGTCCCGGGAAAACGTCAGAGGAAAAGAGGTAAACGAGCAGGAATCCAGGTGAGAATAAGACTTCTCTTAAAGCGTGGTTTATCTAGTAAACATCGGCGCGATCTTCTAGCTTCTTGTCCTTTGTTTGGTGACCTGAGCGCCACTTCCGCATTCCCGCCAGGCCGCGTTGCGACGCGGTTCATCCGTTCAAGTTTTTTAAGGTTGGTTTATCCTCATTCCTCAGTGGTTTCTCCTCCTGTTCCCTCCATAAGTGGTTTTTATAAACACTGTGGATCTAACCCTGCTAATTTACATCCACTAACTCTAGCTGTTTCTGTAGTTTCTGATTCCTCCACCTCACTCAGCATGGCTCTGTTAAATACCCGCTCTGTTAACAATAAGTCCTTCCTGCTCAGTGATTTAGTTCTCTCTAAAAACCTGGATTTTCAGTTTCTGACTGAAGTTTGGCAGCAAACATCTGATTATTCTGATCTGATTGAACTTTGCCCGAGTGGTTATTCTTTTCTTAGCCAGCCCCGGGGTTCTGGTCGTGGTGGAGGCCTAGCTATTGTTTTCAGAGACCATCTTCCATGTAGCTCTACAACCTTTGGTCACTTAGCTTCCTTTGAAATGCAGCTGATTAAAGTTGGGCGTAAGGACCCCTTCTACTGTGCTGTGGTCTATCGTCCACCTGGTCCAAACAGTTCTTTCCTTCAGGAGTTTAGTGACTTTCTATCCTTCACTGTGAAGCTGTCCAGACTGGTGATTGTGGGTGACTTTAACATCCACGTTGATGATCCCACTGATCACTTTGCCATGAATTTCTCCAGCCTTTTGGACTCCTTCAGCTTTACCCAGCATGTTTCTGGTCCCACACACACCAGGGGGCATGCTCTAGACCTTGTTTTAACCCTGAGTATAAATGCTGACAGTGTTTGTCCTGAGAACGTTTATATTTCAGATCACCACTGCATTTTCTTTAACTTGTCAGTTTCTGCGTCCCCACCTCCTGCTCGCCGTATGGTTAGTTCTCGTTTTCTTAATGAGAGCACAGCTAGCAATTTTTCTGCTGCTTTTGATCCACCCTGTTCTTCTGATAACGACCCAGATTCCTTAACTTCTCAGTTTAACAAACACTGCCTCTCCATTCTGGACAACATCTGTCCTGTCAGAACCAGATCAGTTCCTGCAGTGAACCCTACTCCCTGGTTTAATGACAGCCTTTGCAGCCTAAAGCGCCAATGCAGAAAAATTGAGCGTTTGTAGAAGAAAACCCATCTCCACGTCCATCTGCTGCACCTAAAGGTTCTTCTGTCATCCTTTAACTCTGCAGTCAGAGATGCAAGGGTTTCCTATTTCTCCAACCTGGTGTCCCAGAGCAAAGGGAACCCCAAGGTGCTGTTTACCACCATCAGCAGCATCGTCTCTCCTGCCTCTCCTACAGCCTCCATCCACTCTGTTACAGACTGTGAGAACTTTCTGTCTTTCTTTGTGGACAAAGTCAGTAAGTTTAGATCTAGCATCTCTCCTTCAGCCTTATCGCCGCCTCTCCCGACTCCAACCAGGCCCATCATCCTAGATAGCTTTGCTCCAGTTTCTGTGCCTGAGTTAACCAAACTAGTTAACTCTATGAAGACCTCTGCATGCCCCCTCGACATCTTACCCTCATCTTTGTTTAAAAGTGCTTTTCAGTCCATCGGTCCCAGCGTGCTCTCTATAATTAATGCTTCTCTGGTTTCTGGCCAGGTCCCAGCTTACTTTAAGAATGCTGTAATCCACCCGCTTCTTAAAAAACCGAGTCTCGACCCCTCTCTCCATAGCAGCTTCAGACCCATCTCTAAACTTCCGTTCATCTCCAAGATCTGGGAAAAGGTTGTGGCTAAACAACTCACAGCTGCTCTTGATAA
Organism: Nothobranchius furzeri; assembly: GCF_043380555.1. Lineage (NCBI taxonomy): Eukaryota > Metazoa > Chordata > Actinopteri > Cyprinodontiformes > Nothobranchiidae > Nothobranchius > Nothobranchius furzeri. The sequence continues at coordinate 46,063,369 of NC_091754.1, read as the reverse complement.
ACATAACATCTATGATTGCTTACAGTCAGGTTTTCGTAGAGCTCATTCTACTGAAACAGCTCTTCTTAGGGTCTCTAATGACCTTCTGACTCACAGTGATCCAGGGGACTGTTCTGTTCTGGTCTTGCTCGACCTGACTGCAGCTTTTGACACTGTTGACCATCACCTGCTACTGGAGAGGCTGAGAGACTGGGTTGTCCCATCAGGAACTGCTCTGGAGTGGTTCTCCTCTATCTTTCTGAGCGCTCCTTTTCTGTGGCTGTTGGGCAATTTGTATTTTCCATAACCCTTTACCTGAAATAAACACACCAAATACAAAGAGGAGTTCATTTTACACTGTCTCATAAAGAGTGGAGAGGAGGCGATGCACAACTCCCTCCGGAGCTGTTTCCAACGTCTCCCCCACCCCTCTCAGCTCAACAGAGATTTTTATTGAACAATGGGATGGAGGGCGGGCCTTCCTTGAGTTTCAGAGTTACAGAATCTTCTCCTAGGAAACCATATTCCAGAGATAACAGCACAGCAGGCTTACAGAGGAATCATTTACAGAGGAACTACACAGTCAAAATACACACACAACTCCTCAGCTGACCGGTAACTTAATCGACACATATTGTTTGGACCTTCATCTCGTCTGAGGAAGTTGGGTGATCAGAGGCCTTTCTTCACCACTCTAAAATGTGATCAAAGAAGATCGATGACCTTTCGTTTAAACAAATACTTATGTCCTGCAACGTTCTTTAGGCCTCAAAAAGGTACATCAAATACAGAAAATACCTATCAGTGGCCGTTTCCAAGTTTAGGTCCCCCACCACCTCCCTTACCCATGGTGTCCCACAAGGTTCTGTGCTGGGGCCTCTGCTCTTCCTCCTCTATCTGCTTCCTCTTCAGCACATCCTGAGCTCCTTCAAAGGAATCTCCTACCATCTTTATGCAGATGACATCCAACTGTACATCTCCTTTAAGCCCCATGAGATGTCTAAGCTGGGAACGCAGCTTGGCGCATCTCTGTCTGATCGCGGCTTCTGTCTGCTGCGCGGGCTGCCGGCTTTCAGCAGCTTTCGGGATACCTCTGTGTTCCACCCGGTTTTACCCAGCGGTCAGCCCAGCGTATCTCTGACTCAGAAGCTCTGGTGTTGTGCACAGTTAACTCCGGTTGTAGCTAGGTTGCTACCTCCGTTAGCTTAGCTCCCACCTCCGAGTTAGCTTTGGGCTAGCTTCAGGTTACTTGTAGCTAGTTCGACCAGGTGTCGTCAGTTGATCCCAGCCTTACAGCCACACCCTCAGCTCCACCTCTCTTCCCTTTTGTGGAATTGTCTGGGCTTGACGGAACCTGTGACACGGTCAAAATGGCGGTGGTGGCCACCTCCCATTTAGCCTCAAAACTGTGTTATTGGAGCCTATGGAAACCCATTGTCCAATATTTATATGTCGATGGTGTTGACGCATTTTTAGGAGCTTCCTGAACGCGGTACTTTTCCGTTACAGGATGTCACTTTTCCATCACTCTCACAGAGGGAGTAAACCTCTGGCAGCCCTGTTTGTTTATTTCTTTAACTTGTGTTTTATGAAGATGTAAACTACTTGAGTTGTAACCTCTCGTTTTGGAATGAGTCCTCAAACTCAACAACAAAGTAGCTAATAAGTCATTAAATACTCCAAAATTTATGATTACAAACAAACAAATAATAAAACAAACATCCTGCTAAACTGTGGTTCACCAGTATTTGTAACTAAGGGGATTACAGGTAATATTAGAACTTAGACGGTTCCAGTAAACACAAACAGACTTCCTTTTGTACAAAAATAGGAAAATAACACTAAAACAGTCATTTTCATAAAATAAAGAGCCAAATGGGTAGAAGAAACTAAACAAACAGATCAGCACCAAATATAACTTAGGCAGTGGCAGCAAAACAATCCCAAATAGGAATGAAGTGTTGATAAAAGCAGCTGTGAAATAACCAAACTACGTCTCACATGAGTAGGTAACTTATTCCGGTCACTAGGAGCTTTAACACAAAAGGCATGTCTCCCCACCGCGGACAGACGGTCATTAGACAGGATGTAAAACTCAGGGATGACAGGAAGTAGCAACACCTCCACATAAAATGGAAAATCACAATGAGTAAAAATGAAAATCAGCCAGTGGAGCTTACGTCTAGCTGTCAGTGGGTACCGTGAAGGCATTCGTATACATGAGGAGTTCAGAAGGGACGGCGTAAAACAAAATAGAACGAAGGATAAATCTGGCTCTATCCAGACTTCTAAATATGGTCATTTATCTGTAGACTGTACATCAGAGAGGCTCGTAAAGTGTCATGACAAGCCCCTACTTAACCCAGAGGTAGATGGATATTTTCTAAATGCATGGACTATGTTCTGGATTCGATTGTTGACACGTTCCAAGAGCCAGCTTCTGTAGCCGAGGATCAGACCGCCAAGGTCCCTGCTCTCGGCCACCACCCGTCACACACTGTGCCCAACCTCTTTGGCCCCTCCCACAAGTGATGAGCCTGTGGGAAGGGGGACTCATGCTTCCTCTTCGGGCTGAGCCCGGCCGGGCTCCATGGGGAAAAACCCGGCCGGCCCACCTCCAGGCCTGTCTCCAGAGGGGGGCCCCAGTGAGCCGCGTCCGGACGAGGCAACACTGTTTCCATGCACAAGGACTCTTTGGGCTGCTCTGTGCCTGATCCCTCACCTATGTAGCGTTAAGCTTGGTTTATGCTTGACGCATTCACTTTCCGCTTGGTGATGCGGCTCGCGGATGGAACACGCTTCACAACTTGCGGCATTTATGGTTCATGTGGCTTGTCTCTGCGGTGAGCCAATATTCTCCCAAACTGAATGGGGCAGCATGGAGCTCTACGGCATGCATCCAACACTACACCATAGTAGAAGTAGAAATTACTGTTTACAACACGGCATTTCAGCATTTTTAACAGCGTCCTCGTCTTTTCCGACAGTGCGAGCTATTTCTCTCCAAGAATTATTAACAACATGTTGATCACGGTGATCTCTGAGAGCTGAATCATACAAATGTCTGTATTTACGAACCTCTGCCATACTAGTTCTTGCCGATCCGCCATGTTTTTCCACGTGCGACTGTCCATGTGGTTAGAAAATTTCCTAGGTGCGCGTTGTGGAAATTTTGGGCCGTGCGTAGGCGCGGTGGACAGGCGTGGTTGTTAAAATGACGCAATTTTGCCGCGCGGAGCAGTGCAGACCTCGCGGACGCGTCAAGCATAAACCAACCTTTAGGAAGGCCAAAGGTCAAGACCTTGTCCACAGCCATCTTCACTTTGCTTGAGCTGTGTGCTTCTCCAGACCAAAACAGGCTCTGCTTATAACCGTCTGTATCCTTGTCCGTCTGGGGGAGTGTCACAACAAAATCCTCTCCTGTTAATCTGTGCTGCTGGTCACAAGACTCACAGAAGACAGGACTTCATACTTTAATACAAGAATCACATTCTGTTTATACCAGGATTTAGATGAGCCACAATCACAGTGAGTCTAATAAGACGTGATTGCTTTACAGTAATGATGAATCAAAATAACTGTTTATTTCATATTTAAATACAGCAAACAAATCTACTGATGAGCTAATGAAGATTTCATTATCAGTTATTACCTAACCCAGTACATGTGAGGTCCAGCCACATCTCACAATACAACACTTTTAGCGGCTTCAAATAGAAAGATATTCAATAAAATGTAATATTCCATAAAAATATTGATATTCATTATTATTGAGCCTTTAATGCTCGATGAATGATGAAACAACACTTTATAGTTTATAAAAAGCTGTTTATTACTGTATTTGTACTACTAGGATAATGTAGAATAAATGATTATACAAGCTGAGTTAAATGTGTTAAAAGAAACCTAATTAAGTGTATTAGACAACTGGGATGTAAAATAAGATGAGCTGAATGTTTAATGAGGTTTAACAAGTAATCAAATGAATAATAAAGCCATCCTGACTCCAGGTGAGAGACTACGTTCGCCCTCGTGATGGGAGTTCTCGGTATGTCCAGCTGGCTAGGAAGTTTAGTAGGCTTGCTGCCGGGAGGAGTTGGCTTCATGAATGCCAAAGGTCGTAGCTTCCTTTGAATTGGCACAACTGGCCGGTGAGATACAGCCCGGGTCTGCTGGCCACGTCTGAAGAGTTGTTTCTCTGATGGAGTTTTGCAAAGAAAAGGATGGTTCCTTATGCTACTGACCAGTTGGCCTAACTGGTCAGAGCTTTAACTGAAGAGTTCAGGAAGTAAATTATCTTTTATAAAACTGGTTATTTACAAATTTAGACAAACCATCATCTAGAACGTGTAATAGTGTGCGTTCCCTCAGACACCACCTCCTTCTGATGCAGGTGGAAACTTAGATGAGGTTTGAGGAGGTTAAAGAGGTTAAAAACAAGAATTCTGGAATAATCCAGCTTGGAGATTTTTGCTTTTCATCTGAAAAACATTCACCTTATTTCAGTCCAGTTTATTTATAAAGCGCCAAACCACGACCAGAGTCGTCTCATGGACCTTCACACAGTAAACATCTCAATGCAGGTCAGGTCATTAAGCCTGTCAGTAAAAGGTTTCCTATATAAGGAACCCAGCAGGTTGCATCGAGTCACTGACTAGTGTCAATGCAAATACAAAAAGAGCTAGCTAGCTGAAGTGTGTGTGCAAGTGTGCTAGCATGAATGAATAACTGACAATCAATTAAAAACTTGTAAAATATGTTTTTCCAAACCTCCAGTTGCCATTAGAAACGTGTAACTGACATGTGGTGGTTATGTCCTTCTTCTACTTCTTCTTCTTCTTCTTCTGTGTTTTAATGCAGTTGAATGTTACCGTGACTTTATTGTTGCTCAGCGGACCTAATGGTGGAAAACAGTAGGGACAATTTCTGCAGAATAGGTGCTCTTTTGTACTCTAACGTTTCCACTCTTATTGTGACCGTGAGGACGTGTAAACACGTGACTCGCTGTCTGCATCGTCCTTCGACCCCAGGTGCTCCTTGTATATAGATGTGGACAGATTTTTGATAACTAGCCAGGAAAGCTTTTTAGCCGAGGTTGTTTGTCAGCTCAGGGACACTTACTGCTTCCTTCTTCATAAACTTCACGTTCTGCTTCAGCGTTCCTGACTCCCTCTCCACACCTCCGCCAGTCTCCTTGTGCTGGTCCTTTTCTCTTCCTTCTTTTGGAGCGTTTTCTCTCTGTCCTTGCAGGACGAGGTTGCTTTTATGACCATGCATCACTCTTTATCACTCATCATCTCACCTTTCCTTCTCCACTGATGTTCCCACTGCCCTTTTCTCCTTTTTGTTGCACTTTTATTTCATTACTTTCTAATCCAGTTGACTTTCATATTCCAGTAGCTTCTGTTCCATTATTTCTCTGCACTGCCTCTCTTCTCATGATTGACTGTTTATTATTCCTAGATAAACACACTTGGGTGTGGTAAATAACAGACTACCAAGTTGCTGTTCTGCTTATTTTCTAAGATCATTCTCAAGATTTTCACTTTGGTAAATAATAAAATCATTTTCTCTAAAAGCAGAAAAGAAGAATGGACATCTAAATAAATAAATAATTGTATATTTGTACCAACAAACCTGGTTGGCTTTCTCAGCGTGTTGCATTGGCTTCTGTTCATTTGTTCAGCTTAACCCTGACCTAAACTCACCTGCCTGCATAAGGATCTTCCTTTGGTCCCCATAAAACCAGAGGCCCTGAACAGGTTGGTCATTATACCAGTAGAGGTCCCAGGGAGGAAGCAAAACCAGGTGTACGCATCAAAAGCATGGACTTTAGTAACACACTTGGATTCAAGTGGCTGTTTTCATGACTTTGGACTTGATTAAAAAATCACAAAAGACTAGAGATTAAACTTGGAATTGAATTTGGTGGCTTGTTACTTTCCCTAACCCAGGGGTCGGGAACCTTTTCCCATTAAAGAGCCATCATTACCCGTTTCCCACAATAAAGAAAGCACTGGGAGCCGCAGCAACCACGATGTTGTGGGAGGAGCCTACTCACTTGCACTTGGGCCCGCCCTAAAACCTCTGAGAGCTGCCTTAACCAATCACAACAGGTGACAGCAACCAATACCGTTCGCTCATTTACCTCAAAGTTATCTTTCAACAGAAGATAATTAATAAAACATTTGTATAAAATTGATCCAGAAGTTGTAGCCCATCTGTGTCTATAATAATTTGATATTTATCGCCCTGTTAGTGGTTTTACTGAGCAGGTGTTGCTTTTTGACGCGACACACACATCTCCTTTTAAAACATGTTCAGAATACAAATCCAGGCTCTGTCTCTCATTGGACTGTTGTAAGTAAACTTTGTACTGAACGAAACTTTAAATGAAACAATGCTGAAAAGATAAGAAAAAGATTCGATCAATTTGTTTTTTTCCCTCATTTACAGTGATAGAGATAACAGCTCAGTGCACATGGCTCTGGTGTTAATCCTGTTTAATGTTCCTGTTTGCAACAATCTTCATAAGAAGGCAAAACGGTTAAATGGCAGAGTTCACAATGACTGGATATTTCCCAAATTTGATTGTTTATTTTGACGGAGAAACCTCAAGCCTGCAGATGCGCTGACATTTTTATCATTACGCACATCGCATAGGTAGCTACATCAATCAAGAAAAGATTCCCATCAGAACATCTCAGCTGGACACTGAGCTCAGCGCAGCTCGCTGTCAGCGCGTACGTAAGGTGCACAGCGAGCTGAAGATTTACTCAGCCGATGTGTAGATCAGGGGCTTGGAGCGCGTCGCAGAACCAGAGACATGCGGGAAGATTCCTCCCACTGAAGCGAGTGCTCTCCAAACCCTGTCTCTTAGAGAGACTTGTCACCAAGAAAATGTCCCTGATGATGAAACTTTGGCTGAATAGCGCTTGTTCCTGTCTCCAATGTGGTGACGCATCCATGAGCCTGTCTGAGGAAAAGTCCAGAATCTCACATCCTCTTCAGCTCAGAAAGCTCCTATAGAGACGTCTGATTACACACAAGCAGGTGACCTGTTAAGGTTTACACAGACAATCTTTACATTTAGTGTTGGCATAGGTTACAGATAAAAATGAATGCAGTGAAATAAAATGCATTTTATTTAAATATTCATTAATTATTTTACAAGCAGAGAGCCGCATCAGATGGATGGAAGAGCCGCATGCGGCTCCAGAGCCACGGGTTGCCGACCCCTGCCCTAACCCAAACACCATATCTGACACAAAATGTTCTGTCAAATAGCACAACTAATGAATTAATCTGATTTAAAGTATTTATTTATTGTTACACTGTAATGGAATTAAAAGTTTGAATTCAGAGTTTAGGACTTGACTCAGGGCTTCAAGTCAAAGGTCTGAGACTAGCTTGAACTGGTCTCAATGTAGTCCAGATCTGTCACCTGTTGAAAATCAATTGAACAAAATGAACCACTGAGCAGCACAGCTAAATAATTAATTTTGTCATCATAATAAACAAATTATGTTGTTCAGTTCAATTCAAGTTTATTTGTCAAGCGCCAGATCAGGACCAGAGTCGTCTCAAGGACCTTCACACAGTAAACAATACAGGTCAGGTGTCTCATTTATCAAGCTTGCTTACGCACAAACTTTAGGATTTATGAAACAAAACTTAGCGGAAAAATGTGTTCAACTTTAAGTTGACTAAGGACCTGGCTTACGCACATTTTGGACATGGAGAGCACCTGCAGTGCTGCTGCTGAGAAGGGTACAATTATCACTTGTACTGCTTCGTTTTCACACAGAACAAGACGCCCACACGCACACACACACACGCGCGCGCACACACACACACAGCCTGAAGCGCAGAATACGGAATGCAGAATATCAGCAGGGGGACAGATTGAGACAGAATGTCATGCGTCTGTGACAGTGTGTGTGTCCTGTTACTGTGACCCAATTGATCATGCGCCCTGGCTACTTAAACAAGGAAGATTTCTGTTTGGCTGACTGGTTAGCGTGTGTGACTTTCACCCCGGAGTCTGGGGATCGAATCCTGATGGGGCCATTTTTTTTATATCTGCCACAGATCTCTCTGAAGAACTCACAGCATTGGCAGCTTCAGCAACGCTGTGCCACACCATGGATTTTCTATTATTTGTTTTGCAAAAGTACTTCCCTTCATTTCTCCACCTCACCCACAAGTACCTCAATTTCTGCATCTGTGAAATAGCGCTTCCTTGATCTGTCTTGATCTACGGTCACCATGTCATTGGCGGAACACTGCAACATATATGCATGAGATCCATAAATCACTTTGCATTGACTATTAATGGCAATAAAGCTTTCTCTGAGTAAGTGGGCATGGTGAGGGCAGGATGTGACTAAAAAGCAGCTGAGAACCTTTCTAGATACTTTCTGATTTATGAAGCGGAGATTGCGTGCAGCTGTGCGTACTCCATGTTTGATAGATCACAAACCTACTTGGCGTAAGTACTTTTTTTTTGCTGTGCTTAAGTACGGTTTTAGTAAGGATTCTACGCAATGTTTGATAAATGAGACCCCTGGTCATTAAGCCAATCAGTAAAACGTTTCCTATGTAAGGAACCCAGCAGGTTGCATCGAGTCACTGACTAGTGTCAGAGTCTTTACAGCAATCCTCATACTAAGCAAGCATGCAGCGACAGTGGAGAGGAAAACTCCCTTTTAACAGGAAGAAACCTCCAGACAGTCCTGTTTTTTAAAAGTGTCCAGACTGTCAATGCTACGTAAGGATAAAGGAAGATCATTCCAAAGTCAGGGTGCAATAGTCTGGAAGGAGCGATCACCTCGACTTTTATATCTGGTCTTTGGAACTTCTAGAAGGTTCTGGTGGGGTGACCTGAGGGCTCGGATTGGAGCATAAGACTTTAACAGTTCAGTAATATAGGGAGTAGCTTGACCATGTAGAGCATTGAACGTTATAGTCAGGATTCTAAAGTTAATGGGTAACCAGTGCAGAGACATTAGAATAGGAGTGATGTGTGCTCTTCTGTTTGCTCCAGTTAGGAGCCTCGCTGCAGAGTTCTGGACCAACTGAAGGTGATCAAGGGCTTTTTTGTTAAAACATGTGAAAAGTGTGTTGCAGAAATCTAGACGGGAGGAGATAAAGGCCTGGAGAACCATTTCAATTTGATGCTTTGACACCAACCTTCACAGTTTGGAGATATTAAGTGATAAAAACAGTTTAGGACCAACGTTTTTGAGTGGCCTTCAAGAGACATTGATTGGTCAAAAACACCCAAATTCCTTAAGTTTGTCTTGACAGCAGAGGATAAATGACCAAGTTTTAGACTAATCAGGGGAACCATTCTCTCAGGGGCAATGATCAGACATTCAGTCTTTTCAGAGTTTAACTGAAGGAAGTTATCTTCTAGCCAGCTGGTGATAGCTGATAGACTCTGGTAATTCAGACAGTTTATAGATCTCAGAATCCTTAAAGGAGCAGTACAGCTGAATATCCTCTGCATATAGGTGATAAGAGACATTATGAAAAGAATCAATTATCTGTCCAAGAGGGTGTATGTACAGTAGAAACAACTGTGGACCCAAAACAGAGCCTTGGGGTACCCCACAGAACAGATGGGTAGAATCTGACATGATTTGGTTTCTACAGACACTGCAACTTCTGTTAGAAAGGTACGATCTAAACCAGTTTAGAACAGTTCCAGAGATCCCCAGTGAGTCACCAAGTCTTTTAATTAAGGTGCTGTGATCAACAGTGTGAAAAGCTGCAGAAAGATCTAATAATACTAACACTGTTAATTCGCCGTTTTCTGCAGCCATCATGATATCACTGGAAACTTTAAGCAAAGCTGTTTCTGTTGAATGCTTTTTACGAAAACCAGACTGGAATTTATCAAAACAGTTGTGTAGGTACAGAAAAATAATCAGTTGATCTGCCACAACCTTTTACAATATTTTAGAGATAAAGGGTCATTTAGAAATGGGTCTATAATTTTTAGGCTGAGATGAGTCCAAACTTGTTTTTTTTAAGGACAGGTTCAATAACTGCATGTTTGAAAACAGATGGTACAGAGCCAAATTGTAGGGATAAATTAATAAAATCTACAATGCATGGGCCAGTTTGGTCAAACATCTTGATTAGCGCCACGCTAGTTAAGTAGCTACGGCGCTGTTCAGCCGGGCCTCCAATTCCGACCCCCTTGCCTCTATACAAAATGCTACTTTTATTACACGTACCATTATCACTAAAGGAGGTAGAGGAGTAACTAAACATCTGACACAGAGAGCAAGAGATAGGAGACAGAGAAGCAGAGACAGAAGTAGCCATAGCCGTGCTGAGGCTAAGCTAACTGGACGAGCAACCCGTTCAACACCCAATAAACTGCATGCAAACTCAAATGGTTCCCTAAAAGCTAGGTGGAACAAGGGAAAATGTGTTTTAGCATGCTTATGTGCTACAATAACTGTAATCAATGTTAGTGAGCCACAAACACCGAACAGCTACACGGAGCGCAACACTGAAAACAGGAAGTGATGCAAAACGCCTTACCGCAGGAAGGTGCTTGTTAATTTTTTCTTTTTGCTAACAAGAGTTTTATGTGCCGTGTTAATCTGATATGTTGCAGTCATTCCTACACTGCTTACCTGTTTGTTGGTCTTTTGAACTAAATGTCATTACTTTCTCCCCCCCCCCCCACCTTCCCTCTCCAGACTGGCAGGTTGTTACGTTAGCTCTGTTGCTAGGGGGTGGAGCCCTAGTACTGATGTCATTCCTGGTTGCTCTGGTTGCAGTGTGCATCGGCACGAGGCGACGGTTCTACGCTCCCGTTGCCCTTATGCTCTTTGCTGCAGGTCAGCACGCACACACACACACACACACACACACACACACACACACACACACTGAAAACCCTATCTTTATGGTTCAGGGTGAAATGGGCGGACACTTGTTGCTGAAATAATAAGAATATCATCATTTTTAACAAGAAATGTTTCATTTCAGAATGCTGAAAAAACAAAAGTCTCCACTTGGATTGAACTAGGAGGAGCCTTTTATTGGATAAATACTGCATTTAACCTGTAACAAGTTATTCATCCCCATCAACGAGCTGCTTCTCATTTCTAGAACACCCAGGTGGAACGACACACCTGGTGGTGGAAAGATGATAGTCTGTGTGAGAAGGGTCAGCTCATCAGCATCAAGCAGAGAAAACCTCTGAGGAGATGAAGAAGCGACTAAAACTGGGTTAACACCAGAGTTCTCCAAGGCAGTCAATTTGATTATTTTCTTATTTTGATATGAAATAACTTTAGTGAAGCCGGGAGTAAACTGTGCCTCCCTTTCACTCGTAGCATTCAGCATCTCAATTTCCACCAAACAGTTCCAGAGTGCAGCCATGCAGCTCGCCGCTCCTGCTGGGTGAAACGCGGAGATTCGCCGATGTGTGATGACTTCTAATGGGACTTTGCTTATTAGTCATGTTCTCACACTGTCTGACCCAGTTTTAGAAGTGCTAGCGATGGGAAACGTCTGACACAGGTAATGTGTCACACATGTGCTGGTGAGTGGAGCGGAGGCAGGATCCAAACGCAGGTGAGGAAGGAGGCAGGCAGGCAGTCAGGTATATTTAAAACAAGGATTTAATAATGAACACGCAGGACAATGAAACAATGACTCGACACAGGACACAAAACAGACGGGGTTTAAATACAGGAAGACCGGGAGCTAAGGTGATTGGGAAACAAGAGGCAGGTGGGAGTAATTAACGAGACACAGAGCTGAACTAGACAGGGAGACAGGACAGGGTGTGACATAATGTAGGAACGCCAACACCAGCCTGAAAGGAAAATGGGGGCATGGCTTTACTGTTCAGAAGCAGGTGGTTGAGGTAGGCGTGGGAGCCCTGAGTCGTCCGGCGTGACTGGATGAGCCGTGACTCTAGGGAGCTAAGAGGTTAGGTGAGACTGTAGCTCAGGCAGAAACTGGACTGTTCAGAGTTAATTTAACTGATTAGGCAAAGCTGACAGTGTGATTTGCTTCTTCTTTACTTTTACACCTGGTTCAAATGAGGGCGCTGCCGTGGTAGAACAGTCCTCTTTCATTACTCCTATTAGATGTCTGAACCTGAACAAGAGTCACAATGAGGCAACCAAGTGTGTTGCCATAGCAACAGCCAGAGTTTTTACTCAGGCTGAAGTGAACAGAGGTCTGTCTGAAAAGGCCAAACTCTGTTTGGTGCTCTGAACCCAGATTTCTACTGGAGTGTATCATTGCTGCTGCGAAAGGCTAAAGCCTCAGCATCAGTGATGGAGATCTGCAACAGAACATCTACAGCAAGCAGAGGACCTCGTGTTTCCACCTCTCTACTCCCGAGTTACATCAGCTTCGTTAGTCCCAGCTGGTCTCCATAGCAGCAGGACCGATCCTCTCTGGAACCATCAGCGTTCTCCATCTGAAAAATAAACATCCTGAAGATCTTTCCATCCCAGAACTAGTTTTCATGAAGAAGTAGACTTGGTCTTCAGCAGCGTTTAGGTAGACTCGGGGTTAGGGTATGCAACACACCTACTCCACTGGCTGTTATTGCCTTGAGGTTCAGTTGGAGCTCTTGCACCAGGTATGTGTCTGTTACACAGAACCTCTTCCTGTCCTCACAGCCTTTCACTTCGGTTTGAAGGTCCAGTCTTCAGTCCTTTAGAGGCACCACTGACCCTTCCTCTGTCATTAGCACCTTCATCCACTGTTGGTAGGTCTAGACTTTTATGGTCACCCTTTTTCAGCTAGTAACCATTTCAAAGCGGTCTACCTTTCTGTTTTGTTGTTGCGTCTGCAGAAGATATTAATCATGTCTCACAATCATTCGGTTGATTGCACCTCTGATCTAGAACATTGACCAGGAACATCCAACAAGATGGTCACACCAAACCATCATAGTTTAGCATCATTTAGAAACAACAAAACGAGAAGATGATGGCACTCTAATCGTCATTATGAAGGACATCTGCTGGTTATGCATCAATATGATCAACAATTACATTAACATGTTAAACAATCTGTTTAAAGCAACATAGTGAAAGAATACATAACATGCATCGTCTGATACAAGCATTGCACAGGTAAGGTATGTAATGCACCTTGGTACAAGGACCCCATCAGGAGGTAATACTGAGAGTGACATTGGAGGTGCCTAAACAGCAGCCAGCAACATTTTACATTTCCACTTCATGTTCAGAGAAGTAGTCAGACCTGGTTCCTTCTGCAGGTCCAGGTGGCCTTGCTGCAGGATCAGAAGAAGCTGTAGAACCACGCTGGGTCTGCTGACAGTGGTAGATGCTTTGTTTTACTGGTTAAAGGAGTGCTTGGGGAAGTAAAAACAACGTCTCTTTGCTTTTTCACACTAATGAGGGACAAACATAGAAAATGCTTCACAGGTTAAATGATGAGCGTACAAAACAAAGAAGTCACAGAATTGATCAGGGAGCCAGCAGCAGGTCTTCAGGAAGAGTTGGGTGTATTTTTGTTCCTGCCCTGAACTTGTGGGGCTGTTCTCATGCATGCAGAGCAGAAATGCTGCCTGCTTCTTTTGTTCCTCTCATTTATTCTGTTCCTCTGCTGAAACTGCATCCCTGATGACTGAGACCCATTATCCACCTCGCTGTCATGCACACTCGGACTGCTTTAAGTCCGTTTGAGTCTTTCCTTCAGCCATCACTGAATGTTCATGGTCATGAAAAGGAACACAAACAGGTTTTTGTTTGTTTGTTTGTTTTTTACTTTTTGAAGCGTTTACCGTTAGTAAAAGCAGACCCGTCCCAGTGAAACTGGCTGAATCAATAGATCTCTTCAGGGTTTGGCCCATTTCTCCGTCCACCCGCTCGGAGCTCAGACTGATGATTACTGCAGATAGGAGCTGAAAGCAGCTCATGGTGATCTTCCACCTGATCCACTCCGTGCTCCTGCAGGGTCGAAACTCTTCTGGCCTTTTCCAGGTTTTCTGTTTGTTGACGTCTTGCAGCAGGGCTGGAGAGCTGACTTTGATCAGATGCGTCAACAATGACAGCTGACCTACAGCCACGCCGCTGATACTGAGGGGCTGCTGTTGTACACAGCAGAGCCGCTCTACCAGCAGACTGTTGACACCAAGCAGTAGGCTGCACTACACCATGTGTGAGTGTGTGTGTGTGTGTGTGTGTGTGTGTGTGTGTGTGTGTCTGTGTGTGTGTATGTGTATGTGTGTGTGTGTGTGTGTGTGTGTGTGTATGTGTATGTGTGTGTGTGTGTTGGACATGTGTGTGTACGTGTCTGTGTGTGTGTGTGTGCGTGTTTGTGTGTACGTGTCTGTGTGTGTGTGTGTGTGTGTATGTGTGTGTGTGTGTATGTGTGTGTGTGTGTTTGTGTGTACATGTCTGTGTGTGTGTGTGTGTGTGTGTGTGTGTGTGTGTGTGTGTGTGTGTGTGTACGTGTCTGTCTGTGTACGTGTGTGTGTGTGTGTGTACGTGTCTGTCTGTGTACGTGTGTGTGTGTGTGTGTGTGTGTGTATGTGTCTCTGTGTGTGTGTGTGTGTGTGTGTGTGTGTGTGTGTATGCGTGTACGTGTCTGTCTGTGTATGTGTGTGTGTGTGTGCGCATGTCTGTGTGTGTGTGTGTGTGTGTGTGTGTGTGTGTGTGTGTTGCAGATGTGCTTCTGTCGTAACGTGGTTAGATCAGCAGGGTCATAAATAATGAACATCTGCTTCAGAGAGAGCTGGCTTCATTTTCACATCACTTTACATGTTAGCTAACACGAGTTATAAACCAGCAGCAGCTAAAGTAACAGAATAGTCTGTTACGTTAGATTAGAACAGATTACACCAGTTATGTCACCATGGTAACCATCAGTGATTGTAATATGCCAAAACAGCAGTTCAAACAGAAACCCAGCTTCCTGTTTAATCTCTAAATGATGATTCTATGGTGAACTCTAGCATTGAAAAGGGGGCGGGGCCTGTCACTCATTTTTCATTATTGTGTATGTGGAAAAAGATTGCACTAATGCTCTAATTTTGTCTCCATCATACGACTTTTTGCTGACTTTTAGTCATTGAATTGTCACTGAAGCTGAGAAAAGCTGCGACTGTAAATCTAAAGACGCAGTTCCTGTTTATGCGTTAGCAAACATAACGGCCCTGCCGGAGTCATTAGAGATGACCTCTGTGTTTGAAAGGAAGTGGTCCGACAGTCTGGAGCTGGGAGGCAGTCAGGCACAGAAGCAGCGAACTGACTGCCGCGGAAAAACAGTGTTTTAGCCTTAAAACAGGAAAAAATAACCCTAACCATAACCCAAGGGTTGTGTTTGACTGGATTAAAAACTAATCACAAACAGGTTAACTGGTTAACATTAATCTACCTTAAACCTGGATTCCAGTTGTTGAGGTTCATTTTAAGAGTAAATTAGTGACAAAACGAGCTAACCCTGGGAGGACTGAATCAGATGGGTAAACCAGGATCATTAATAGTTTTTTTAATCTTGACTAGCAGTTAGCACTTCCATCCAGTCAGAACCTATCTACATTTCTCCTATCTGAGGCTGTTCAGGAACAGCAGATGTGTTGAAACTGCTGGAGCTTCTGGCAGGACGGCCACTTTAGAACAACTTTATGTTTTTGTTGATTTCTAGACTTTATGCCATGTGGTGACCATGTCCATGTTCTCCAGTTGTCCTCCAGGCCTGCAGCTTGGTCCTCTACCCCATCAAGTTCATCGAGAGCATCAACCTGAGGATCTACCACGAGTTCAACTGGGGCTACGGCCTGGCCTGGGGCGGAACCATCTTTGCCTTTGGTGGGGGTGTCCTCTACTGTCTCAACCCCAGGAACTATGAGGAGTACTACTGATTCTGGTCTGAACCAGCCACAAACTGGTGGTGCTGGGAAACATAACCCTAGGACTGGTAGAGACACCGATGGAGAACCGCTGGAAACATCTTGCATCATGTGACACGTCCAGCTGTTGGCTCTGTTCACCAGAAACCAGACTGGGGGGGTTGGTGTTATTTTACACATGCAGCTGACGTCTTCATGTCCATCCGTGGATCATCTCAGTTGTGTCTTAGGTTGTTGTTCTTTTTCTATTTTTGCCTAAACTTTCAGAAGGACGAGGAAACGGATCAGATGCTGCCGTTCCGCCTCGTAACTCCTCACAAGACAAATCCATCCTAAGGGAAGGTGAGGGGAGGGACGGCATAAAGACACCCACTCAATATTCTCTTATCGACCCACTTGTCTGTTACCACGGCAACCCACAGGGAGCGCACATGCAGCAGTCATGATTGATTACCCACGGTCGGATGTGTGAGACAGGACGACCCCAACGGTCCGTGGAGTTTGTCTCCGTCTCTGTTTGGGTTTAGTCTGAGTGAAGGACACGTCTCTGGGGACATGATTGTCTTCATGATGTCTGCTGAAGGAGGACGTCTGGGCCTCAGAGGGGTGAAGGTTTCCATAGTCCAGAAACAACACACACACACACACACACACACACACACCACAGAGAACTGTTGAAGCAGCCTCTTCGGTTTGTCTTGTATTCACGGTGAAGCCGTCATCCAAAAGTCGGAGCTGGGCTCCCCAGCCACCCTAACAACAGAACTGTCACATGCTTCCAGAGACCCGTTTATGCTGCTCCCCAGGTCCGTGTCTGAATATAGCTTCATTACATACAATGTTACAGGAATGTGTTTTTACTTGAGTTCAGGTCTCTTCTAGAGTCCCAGAAGGTCAGACGACCCGCTGCTCAAGTCTCTGTGGTGAAATCGGTTGTCCAGCTACATTTCATTTTAAATAGAAACATGTCAAGCCTCTAAATCTGCTCACACCATCACTTTTATTGATTATCTCTATATTTAGAACTCAATAGGAGCCATTGTAAAAGGTCCAAGGGGCCCCTTGTGGCTCCAGAGCCGCAGGTTGCAGACCAAACTCTAAGGGCTAGCAAGCTGGCGTTCCTTTTTACCACTTACTTCCTGTTTCAGTCTGACATGTTTTGTTCTACACTGAGCTGACCCGACCTGACCTTTGCTCGTCAGACCTGTTACCATCAGAGCAGAAGAATCCATGAACTTTGGTCCAGCCCCAGAGAAGCAGTTTGACATGTAATAACTAAATTCTGTCTTCAGTAAAACACATCAGAATCTCATCTCCATGTTCCAATTCTGGTCACAACATCCTGGTTCCTAAACATCTAAAGCCTGGTTTATACGTCAGCGCGGAGACACGCAACGCCGTCGGCACAAGGGCTCTCCGACGGGCTCAAAGGGTGACGGAGACATGCCCAAAACAATATCTATGGAAAGGGATGGAGGCCGCAAGCTTGTGATTGGTCAGGACGCCACTTCCTGTACATTCGTCACCAGCACCGCTGTGGCTCCGGTGAAAAGTACACAGATAATTAGCATTGGACCAGAACAGATAGAAGAACGCATCGCAGAAAAAGTCAGACAATATGAACGTTTATTCCCCCGCGACTGTATGAGTACAAAATACGGAGCAAACGTGGACGGAAATGTCGGGAAACGTGGGTTTGGAGGTGGCGACCGCATGAAGAGGTGGAGGAGGATGAAGGACAGATTTGTCTGTGTTAAAAAGTTTCTGAAACATATAAACACTTTAGTAAATACACCATCGTGTACCGGATACACGAGTTATGGTGGCAGGACACCACAGAACAGCGCTACGCCCTCTGCTGTCCTGGCGGGGAATTGTTGTGCAACGCTCTGCTGCCTGAACACAAGTTGGTGTGTGAAAATCTTTCCGACACTCCGTGGGCGTCTCTCCATTGTGGAGCTCAGAGAGAAGTATAAACCAGGCTTAACACATTAATGGAGGAAACACCTGAGCCAGCAGATAAAGGTCCTTGTCCTGATGCCATGTTGGGTTTCTGGACCACGGTGGCTCCTGTAGCTGCTGGTATCTGATGGGCTGCAGAAGCTCGGCTTGTTTACCTGCAGAGACGCCGCCTGCAGGGATGTGTATGTGCATGTGTATCGGCATGTTTTAGATGCCATTGTAGAGATCTCACCTGCCAGTGTTTGTCTCTGTACACTAGAACATTAAAGCACTGAACTCACTGTGTCTGTTGTTCTAACTAGCCCGCCGTGTCTGATCCCAACCCTCAGTCAAGCCTCGTTCACATCGAGTACAGGTCCGGTGTCCCCACAACCATCAACACCCCGGAGCCACTTCACACCGGCTGTTCAATGGTTAACGGTCTGTATTTGATATAGCGCCTCCTAGAACCCCTACGGTACCTCACCCAGTCACACACATTCACCCCCTGGTGGAGATGCCCCGGGGCTCACTGATACAGGCGAGGCTGCCTCCAGCAGGCGTCCAAACCCGTTCCACTTTAGCACCTTTAGCAGCGGGTTTTCAGATTTAGTGTGTCACAGTTTATAGAACTTACACGCTGGTGAAGTTTCTCGGTCATCCAGGTAATCCTTTAGATTCGAGTGCTTTACTGGAACTACTACCAGTGGGTTGTAGCTGTTTTAATGTCCCGAGGTCTTCTGGCAGAGGCGGTGGACTGGTTGTCGTGTATAAATCTCACTTCAACTGTAAACAGCTTATTCCATCAAATCCTCCTTCCAGCTTTGAAATGTGCCTGTTTGAACTTGGCCCACCTCCTCTGTTGCTCGTGGCGTTGATATATCGTCCTCCTAAATTTGATGTGGACTTTTTAAAGGACTTCTCTGACCTCCTGTCTGTAAACATGCTAAAGTATGATCATGTTTTGATTCTTGGTGATTTTAATATTCATGTGTGTTGCCCTGATAAGCCATTCGCCAAAGACTTTTTACATCTGTTGGGCTCCCTTAATCTGTCACAGTGGGTCCTGGGTCCTACTCATGCGCAGGGACACACCTTGGATTTAGTGATGTCTATTGGTCTCTCTGTTGCTGGTGTAGAGATACTGAGCCCGTTTTTTTCTGATCACTCGCCCATTTTATGTGATTTTAACTTGCCCTTCATGCCTGCTGTGGCTTCCTCTCATGTGAGATTCCGTCGTGTTTTAAATGCAGCAAAGGTTATTGAGCTTGGTGAGCTCCTATGTGCAGAAGGAAGTGAGCTACACACAATGTCACTTAATGCAGAGGAGCTTACACTCCAATTTGACAGTATTTGTAAAAACATTTTGGATAAAATTGCACCTCTTAGGATTAGAAAGAAGAGGCCTAGGCCAGAACCATGGCTCTCTGATGATGTTCGGGCCTGCAGGCAATCCTGTAGGAGGGCAGAAAGGAAATGGAAGAAAGACAGACTCCAAGTCTCTCGTGAGATATTCAGAGAATCTTTGTTTAGCTACCAGCAAACTCTTAAGGAAGCAAGGGTGAAGTTCTTTGCTGATATCGTGGAAAAAAATTCTCATGATCCACGCACTCTTTTCTCCGTAGTAAATTCGCTACTTGAGTTCTCTGATTCTAGCGCTTTGCCTCCCACAGTTGGGACTTGTAATGACTTTCTTCACTTTTTTGTTGATAAGGTTACATCTATTTGAGCTGCCATTACAAACTCACCATCTGACTCTCTACTCCCAGAGCCGCTCCAGGCTACACTGGAAACATTTGAGACTGTTACATTATCAGACTTGGAAAAACTGGTCGCTCAGCTCAAACCTTCTGGCTCTCCTTGTGATGTGCTGCCCCCTAGAATTTATAAAGAACTCTTTCCAGTGATAGGCCCTTTGCTGTTGGCAATCATAAATGGCAGTCTTACTTCTGGTATGGTTCCGTCCTCGTTTAAGAAGGCTGTTATTCATCCCATGTTAAAAAAACTGGGGCTGGATGTGACAACCTTAGCTAATTACAGGCCCATCTCAAAACTCCCTTTTCTTTCCAAACTGCTGGAGAAGGTCGTGTATTCACAATTGGTTGCCTTTTTGGACACAAATGATTTATGGGTAACCTTTCAGTCAGGGTTCAGGAAAGGTCACAGCACTGAATCTGCTCTTTTAATGGTTTTTAATGACACGTTTTTAGCCTGTGACATGGACAATGATGTTGTTCTGCTATTGCTTGACTTATCTGCAGCTTTTGATACAGTTGACCACAAAGTCCTTCTGGACCGACTACAGCATTGGGTGGGGATAACTGGGCAGGCCCTCCAATGGCTTCGCTCTTATCTTCAAGACAGGACATTTAGTGTTCAGATGGGTGAGGTAACGTCACCCAGCGTGAAACTTCGTTGGGGTGTGCCACAGGGATCTGTCCTTGCTCCTCTCCTATTTGCAGTTTATTTGCTTCCTCTTGGAGTCCTCCCTCGCCAGCATAATATGAAATTTCATTTCTTTGCTGATGACTGCCAGATCTATCTCCCTCTTCAACGTGGGGAGGATAGATCTGTTTCTCCTTTACTGGATTGCTTGAAGGACATAAAATGCTGGATGGCTTCTAATTTTTTACACCTAAATGAGAGCAAAACGGAAGTTATAATACTTAGTCCTGGCAGAAGAAATGGCTCTGGTGCTGTTATTGACCTTGGCCCATTGACACCCTATGAAAAGAAAATGGTCAGTAATTTGGGGATTAAAATCGACTCAGCACTTAATCTTGACACTCATGTAAATACAGTGGTGAGGTCCTGTTTCTTTAACCTGAAAAGACTATCCAGGATCAGGCCTCTGCTGTCCAGAGCTCATCTGGAGTCTGTGTTGCATGCCTTCGTCCTGTCCCGGCTGGACTACTGCAACGCTCTGTATGCTGGTCTGGCCCAGTGCACGGTTGCACGGCTCCAGTTTGTGCAGAACTCTGTGGCTAGGTTCCTGACAGGCACTAGATGTCGAGAGCACATTACCCCAGTGCTGGCTGCTCTGCACTGGCTCCCGGTAAAATATCGAGCTCAGTTTAAAATCTTAACTCTCATTTATAAGGCCCTCCAGGGCAGTGCCCCCTCGTATATTATTGCGCTTTTGAACAGGTATGCTCCATCTCGGGCTCTTCGCTCAGCCGAGCAGGAACTTCTGGTGGTCCCCCGGTCGAAGTTTCGATCGAGGGGTAGTCGTGCTTTTTCTATTTTGGCTCCAACTCTGTGGAACGAATTGCCACTGAGCATTAGACAGGCTCCATCCCTTCAAGTTTTTAAGTCTCGTTTAAAGACTCATTTTTATCTGATTGCGTTTCAGCGCTAGGGTCACTTGAATTGCCCTAACATTATGGTTTTAACTATTCTTCTTTTTATACCGGATGCTTGATTTTATTTTGTCTGACATTTGTTTTTTTTAATCGATTGGTCTTATTCCAATATCTCTTATCTGTAATGCTGTTTGCTTGCTATTTTATGATTTTATGTTTTTATCGTGCTTTTATGCCCATGTATTGAGAATGTTTTTCTTTTAATGATGTTGTTCAGCACCTTGGGCTTCGGATAATGTTGTAGAAGGTGCTATACAAATAAAATTTGATTGATTGATTGATTGATTATCAAATTTACAAAACTCCTATGAAGGCATCGCTTTAGCAGGCGACTTTAATGTAGATAAACCTGTAGACCCTTCATCAACAAGCGTTTTAAATATTCTCATATGGATTCTAGCCAACATGCCACATAGAGGGCACACCCTAGACTTGGTCCTACATGACCTGTCCACTCGTGTGGTTGACTTGGCGGTCTCCGACCCTTATTGTGTTTTTCATATCTCTGCTTTCACCCAGCAGGAGACCTCTGTGGAAACCGTGAGCAAACGTCATCTAACCCCTGAAGTGGCTGCAGGTTTTGTTGAATCTTAGAAAAGACACCTCCTCTACCTGCCCTGTGAGTTTATTGTCAACGATTTTAACCCTTAGAAAGATGGTCTGTAGTAGCATACCCATGGACACACCGAGCTCTCCACAGACAGAAGAGGACCTGCAGGGTGGAGGAGAGAAAGTGGAGCCCAGCCAAAATCACAGAAGCTCTAAAGTCTTAATGCAGTCAAGAATCCAAGGAACGCACACTTTCCCAAAGTTATCTCAGAAAATAAAGAGCCCAAAATCCTGTTTTCCACCATCAATAAAGTTTTCAACAATCCCCTGATGCGTTACAGAATCCCCAAAACCGCTGTGAGGAGTTTGCAGACCACCTCAGAAGGATGGTATAGACAACATGAGATCCCAGTGTGTTCCCTTACCAGAGCACACTGGTGGAAGCTGAGACTCATGAGGAAGTCTTCTCCTCACTGAGGCCCACCACATCTTTTAGATCCAGTTCACACGTCATTTTTAGATGTTTTTGAGATGAGATCATAACCACGATGAACTCTTCAGACGGGTTTCCTGACACCTTTAAAGGGTTAGGTTTAGGGTTAGGGTGAGGCTCCTGCTGAAGAAGAGAAAGAAGAAGAAGAAAATATCATTTCTGTAGCGCCTCTCAAGATAAAAATCACGAGGCGCTTCACAAAAACAAAAAAATGTAAAAATATAAAAAAGCATTTAGAAAATGTTTAAAAATCTATTTAAAATGTGATTCTGCTGCCCTCTGTTGCTCGTAAGGTGTAAGTGACCAAACCTGTTGTTTCAGGGATGCTGCCTAACCACAATGCATTCTGGTAAAGTACACTTAAACACATTAATAAATAGTTGTTATAGAAATTATAGCCAATAGTTTAGTTTTTATTCAACATATTTAATATTTCCTATGGACATTGTAGTTGGACAACAGTCTTTACAGCAGAATAAAGATATCAAGCAGCATTTAAGCCACATCAGAGAAATAAAACAGTTTCTAAAGAATAAAGTAGAATGTATTATCACAGTCTAAAGTAGAACATTACCCAGCATCTGGAAGCACATGTGTTTGTCTGGGCTCTTGATGCTGTTATTCTGCTATTCTATTCTATTCTATTCTATTCTATCACAAGATTAGCCCAAGTAAGCTAAGGTGTGCTTCTGAAACCAGCTGGTTTGCCCCTTTTTTTTGTTCTGGACTACGAGGTTCAAACACCAATTTCGGTCTGAGAGGGCAGAGAAACAGAAAGCCAGCTGGGTTGGACCACATTTATTCATGGATAGCAAGGAAAATGTGTTCTGTTGTTTCTAATAATTTGACCCACTGGAACTATCGATGATGTAAAGAATACTGGACCAATGACTAATCCCTGAGGAACTCCAAGGCTAACTCAGGTATTAGATCACCTTATTAGAGCTTGGTGGTTCAGAAGACATTTTACTGCTGTTTCTATCTGTACACATTTTTAAATGGTTAAACATCTAAATAATAACGTTCAAACTCACATGTTCTCGTTACCATCAGCACCAGACTGGACTTCGTTACAGTTACTCCCAGAAGCTGCTGGATCCATCAAATCATCAGATCTATTAATAGAAGCTCTCAGGCACAAGAATGCTGGCTGTGGTGAGCCAGAACAGTCAACCAGCTGCATCCTTCAAACACAGAGAGGAGATCTCAGCTTTTCAGCAGACCTAATAATAGAGTGAGAAGAACACGTTCCCATCAGAGACAAACAGTTAAAGCAGCAGTAACATCAGGTTTGTTCGATGATCAAACTTTTATTAATGTTTTCTTCTACCAGGAACCATCAGGTGATGTTTCTACAACACTGACCTTCAGATGAATAATGGTGTGTAGAATTTTTAGATAATGTTTCAGGACTATGATCTGTAAACCTCTCATACTTTGAACATTATTTTGTTATTGGCCAACGCTTCTGTAAATAAAACGTTTCAGGAGAAAGTGCTGTGCGGTCATTAGCTGCTCCTGCCCTGCTGGACAGCAGCCTGTGTTGTATCTGAAGTATTTAGGTGTAGGGGTTAGGGATAGAGCCTAGACTAGAGGCTGTCCATCGATCTGCTGATTCTCATCTAAGGTAGACAATCATGTGTTTGTGCCTCCTGGCTCAGCTCTCTCTTCACCACGACAGACCGGTACAATGCCCGCTTCACTGCAGACTCACCAATTCACCTGTTGATCTCACGCTGGAGAGTCCAACCTAAAATTCCCAGACTCGTCACTGGAAGACATGGTGAGACTGAGTAGGTACTCAACCCACCGATCCACAAAGTCCTAAGACGAGGTCAGCAGCACACCGTCCCCACTGTAAACAGCGTTGGTAGCACACTGCGTACATCATAGCATTCAAACAATAAAACAATAAAACATAAACACACAACATCCATCCAACCATTTTCTTCCACTTATCCGGAGTTGAGTCGCAGAGACAGTAGCCTAACTCGAAAGGCCCAGACTTCCTTCTCCCCAGCTACTTGGGCCAGCTCCTCCGGGAGAATCCCAAAGTGGTTCTCATCCAACTAAGAGACATAGTCCCTCCAACGTGTCCTGGGTCTCCCTTTAGGCCTCCTCCCAGTTAGGTGTGCATGGAAAACCTCACCAGGGAGGCGTCCAGGAGGCATTCTGACCAGATGCTCGAGCCACCTCAACTGGCTCCTCTGGACGTGGAGGAGCAGCGGGTCTACTCCAAGCCCCCCCGAATGATCGAGCTTCTCACCCTATATCTAAGGGAGAGCCCAGCTGCCCTTCGGAGAAAACTAATTTCAGCCTCTTGTTTCTGTGATGTCATAATTTTGGTCACTACCCAACGCTCATGACCATAGGTGAGGGTAGGAACGTAGATCGACCGATAAATCCAGAGCTTCATCTTCTGACTCAGCTCTCTCTTCACCATGACAGACCGGTACAACGCCCGCATCACTGCAGACGCAGCACCAATCCACCTATCGATCTCACGCTCCAGTTTTCCCTCACTCGTGAACAAGACCCCGAGATACTTAAACTCCTCTACTTGGAGCAGAACCTCATCCCTGACCCGGAGAAGGCGTTCTACCCTTTTCTGACTCAAGACCATTGTCTCAGATTTAGAGGAGCTGATTCTCATCACAGGTGCTTCACACTCGGCTGTGAACCGCTCCAGCGAGAGCCAGAGATCACGTTCTGATGAAGCCAACAGGATCACATCATCTGCAAAAAGCAGATACCTGATCCTCAGGCCACCAAAACAGATGCCCTCAACACCTTGGCTGCATTTAGAGATCCTGTCCGTGAAGGTTATGAACAGAACCAACAGAGTCCAACTCTCACTGGGAACGAGCCCGACCTACTGCCGGCAATGCGGACCAAGCTCTGACATCAGTCATACAGGGACCTAACAGCCCGTATCAGAGGGCCTGGTACCCCATACTCTCAGAGTAACCCCCTCAGGGTCCCCTGAGGGACGAGGTCGAACGCCTTCTCTAAATCCATAAAACACATGTAGATTGGTTGGCGAACTCCCACACACCCTCTAGGACCCCGTAAGGGTTTAGAGCTGGTCCAGTGTTCCACGGCCGGGACGTTAAAACAATAAAACAATAAAATATTAAAACATTAAAACAATAAAACAATAAAAATAAAAACATGAAAACATGGAAACAGCTCAAACACAGCAGGACTGTTGCTGATTATTTTAATGTTTTATTTATTAGTCAGATGATTTGATTATAGCAGAGTGGTTAATCTAGCTTGGTTTAGCTGAGATGATGGCTCCTGCTACATGAATGACTACAGTATGTGAACAGTGAATGGTTGTTGTAAAGTGCCTTGGGCGGCTGTAGAACCCGTGAAGGTGCTACATAAACAGGCCATTTACCTTTTAGCAGGTAAACATCTGGAAATAAAAGCACCTTATATGTTTTCCTCCTGTCTTTAACTGTCTTCCTCCATGATGTAAATAAACAAACATCTCAGCAACAGTAACCCTGAAATATCCAGTTTCATAAGGTCATGTCACATGACCTCCACCCACTGGTGTCCTCCTCACCTTGATGAATCTAACTTGGCTGGATCCTTGTCCCAGTGCGTCCACAGACTCTCTGGGTGTCAGGTTTTACGCTTGGCGTCCGCCACACAGAAGGAGCCACTTCATAACAGCCTTCTATTTAAAGGTGATCCGGCCCCCCCACCCCGCCACCTGCTTCCCTCCGTCTGCCCCCCCCCCCCCCCCAGTGACAGAAGGTCCTCCCTGTCCTCCGCCTTACTCCCACTGTTAGTTGGGTTCTTGTGTCCGAGCACCTCAGGACTGCTCCGTCTGGACTCGTCCCTCACACCCAGCCCGTCTCCGTCCTGGTGGAGTTGACCTCCCCACTTCAGCTGGAACAAAGATTTTAATGATGGCGGAGGGCGTGCGTCCCGAGGATTACTGCGACGAGCCGGTGGAAGATGAGTTTGGAGAGATCATCAAGTGTCGCTCTGGTAAGACATCAAAGCTGTGTGTGTGTGTGTGTGTGTGTGTGTGTGTGTGTGTGTGTGTGTGTGTGTGTGTGTGTGTGTGTGTGTGTGTGTGTGTGTGTGTGTGTGTGTGTGTGTGTGTGTGTGTGTGTGTGTGTGTGCTGACCCAGATGCTGTTGAATGAAATAGCAAAGGCAGCTGTCCAGTGATGCTCATCACCATGTTCCAAACTGAAACTCAGAGGTCACACAAAGTTTTACTTCACTGAGAAGCGATGTGGCCTCAAACCCCCCAAACCAGCTGCTTCCATCAAAGAGCTGAGGAGAAGGAGCTGGTTGGAACGGTTAACCTAATCATAGCTGACTTGTTGTTACTCACAGAGACCCGGTTCAGTTTAAACACTTGTTTTGATTTCTTTGGATGACTTGTAACTTCTAAAACCACAAACAGTAGAAAACATGTTTGTTTGGATGTTTATGAGGTTCTACTGACCTCACATGGGAGTCTTCTTTGCGACCAGGTTGCTTTTCCGGTTCTGTTTGTTGGTTCTCATGCTCCAAGCTGTCGTCCACGTTAGAGGGTCAGGTGGATTTCAGTCATGACATTTTTACCTGATGGGAGCTTACTGACTTACACCCAAGCAGCATCTTCTGCTGGGAACCGTGGGAACCTGCTGGAGGGTTTTGGGGATTTTGCCTCATGTTTGCTGACCATCTCATCCAGTTGAGCCAGTGATTTGGTTTTTATTGAAAGGAAGTGAGCAGAAGTGTGCTTAGCCAGGAGGCTGGGTGGTCCACTGGTCCTAGCTTAATGCTAAAAGCACTCCAAGCCAACAGCAGAAGGAGGAACAGGGCTATGTTGGCCTTGAGCCACGCCTTCCAGACAGGAAGACATGGGAGTGTCACAGGCAGGGCATCTCTGAACCACGTAGGACAATGTCCTCTGTGCTGCAGATTTCTACCTCGCTAACAGGAAGTTATTAGTGACCGCTGACGTGTTGTTCATCATTTTTATGAGTAACATAAAAATCTGTTGGAATAATTTATGAAAAAAGAATAATCAACCGTGAGGTTTAGACAAGCCCTCTGCCCAGAAAGCTCTAACAGCTCAACAGAACCAGATCATTATCAGAAACTCCAGAAAACATCTGGAGAAAGTGTGTTCCTGTAAAGCATGTTGGCTGGGTGAGTAGGTGTTCACAGAAGGTTAGAGGAGATGCAGGGTTGTCTCAGCTGTTGGTTGGTCTGCTTCATAATAAATGTTACAGTAAGAAAGTTTCTCACCTCACGTTTGAACCATGACCTCCTTCTAACATGTTGCTGCTGCAGATTCAGAGATCAGAGATGATTCCAGATGGATCATGGCAAAAAACGGTCCCGCTGGACAACCCTCAGTGTTTTTTAAAGATGGCACTTTTCAGGTTTAGAGCAGAAGCAGGTGGATCAGCATGTCTGAAGAACCGTGTTTAATGAGTATTGTCAGTCCCAGCCTTGGTCTGTGATGACTACTGAGGTTTCCTCTGACTGGTGGCCATCTTTAATCACGTACCACGTCTCATTGGAAAGTCCCAGTTCCCCAGATGTCCACCTTATCATAGAACCCTGACTTCTGGAGGAGAACCTTAGGCTGAATGTGAAATCATGATTAATGAAGACGTGCTACAGAATCATGTAGGTTGGCAGAACTTCATGGACATTTTGGACCTGCTGTGGGCTGCTAATTCTCTAGATCTCAACTTCTTTGTAAAGAAGTCTAGATTTGGACCAGAGGTGGATCTCCAGCTTCAAATAAGAAACAGAAGCTTAGAAAATCAACTCAAACTTGAAAAATACCTTCAGAAAGTCTAAGAAGTCTTTGTGTGAAGGATAGTCTCCATCCTTCCATTACTGATTTATTTTTGTTACCTTTGACCTGAAGGATGGCTCCAGGCTGCTGTTTGTCTCTTCAGCCCTGACCCTTCCCAGCCTTCCGTCTTATGGAATAACATGTTTGTAGATGGTTTACCAAACAACACCAGCACCATTTGGTTAACAGGGTTTTGTCCTTTGGTGTTTTCCGTGGGTCGGTCCAGAACAGTCTGTTTAGGAGGGAACAAGGAGGTCAAACCAAGAGAGACAGGAGGGACGGTTAGTCCTCCATGAGAGGTGAATCTCCTCTTGGCTGTTTCTGTCAGCTGGAGTAAAGAAATGTGTACTCCTTAAAAGCCTGAATGAATAAATAAAGGCGTGTCTCTCTCCCTTCCTCACTTGTGCTGCCCAGTAGCCCACGGTGCAGCTGGTGGGTCGTCTCCTTCTGAAAATAGCTCTCAGCTGGCCTGAGTGGTGTCAGATGGCCTACTTTAGAGGGCTGCATGTCTTCTACATCTCTTAGTTTCTTTGACTTCTCCCCATAGATAGACTGCTTTCACTCATCGCCTCATCTACATCTTGTATTTCTTTGTGCCACGCCCCCGTCTAACTGGGTAACACTTCCTCCCATCGGCGGCTAAATCCAGCCATGCAGGAGATGCTCAGACACTTACTGGCATCGGCCGAGCAGGAGATCGTAAATAAAACCAGAAAGTAAAACTGGACACAGACTCTGAAGACCTGCCTAGACAACATCTCTTTTGCAAAACTTGGCAAGAAAACAGTTTTAACTGAAAGTTGACAGACACCAGGTGTTAGTTCCTCTGTAGACCCAGCAGGCAGCGCCAGAGGAACTGATGCCTCAGGCTTTAACCCTCTCAGGCTCAAAACAAGTTTGATAAAAGGACAGACAACTAAGTCCTTCAGGGGTACTTCTGAGTTTAGAAATGCTCATGAAACACGTATGTGGAGTAACCAGGTAGGTTTTAACGTTGCACATCTGCAACGCCTGCCTCCAGAGGGTTAGCATGACTCAGCAAAGGGACCTTCACCAGGTCCACACAGATTCATGGGTCTGGAGAAGGTGGGAGGTGCCACTAGCTCAGAGTCTGAGGGACCCAGACTGTAACGAGGTCCCAGCAGGCTCCCAGGGCTGAAGGTGAAGCCATTGTTTGGTGTAAGATAGATCACTTGACCTCATGTTTATCTGATAGAATAAACTTGCATCAGATTACCGCAGATTTCGGGTTTTTTGGTTTATTGGAAACACAATCTTAATCTCAGGATTTCTAATAAAAAACCTTCACTAGACCATCCTTAATGACTGCTTGTTTCTGTTGTTGGGCAAGGCAGCTTTACTTCTAGAGCACATTTTACACACAGAGGCAATTCAATGTACAATTATCAGGACAAAACACAAATTAAAACACACACAGATAGAATTACAGTTTAGAGCTAAAGGAGAAGACAAAGTTACATCACAGATTACAGAGGAGACGATGCAGCATAAGAAACAATCCATGTAAAGGCTGATGAGTACTTTAGGGTTTCAGTTTTAAACAACGCTAGGGTTGGGCAGATCTGAGGTCATGGGGAAGCTGACTCCATATGTGAGCAGCATAGTAACTAAATGCATCTCCACCATGTTTGCTTCTGACCCGAGGTTCTACCAGCTGATGTTTCCAAGGGATGTCAGAGCCCTACTGGGTGTAGATACAGGAATGAGATCAGACATGTGTTTTGGTCCCATGCCATTGAGTGATTTATAAACCAGTAGGAGCACTTTGAAGTCTATTCTGTAGTTTACTGGTAACCAGTGTAGGGATCTAAGAACAGGAGTAATGTGTTCCGTTCTCTTGGTTCTTGTTAAGACTCTAGCAGCAGCATTCTGAACAAGCTGCAGTTGCTTCACAGCTGTTTTGGGAAGACCAGTTAGGAGACCATTGCAGAACTGAACCATAACTGAGACAATAAAAGGTTTATACATCTCATCAGAGGCCTTCTGTTTTACATGGAGGAGTAAAATGATCACCTTTATTCTTTGTGTTGCAGCTAGACCTGCAGAAAACGCTGTGTATCATCTGTGATTGTAGGTCTATAGTGTCGCTATAGAAATGAGCTTCAACCCCTCCCAGGTGGATGGTCATTTCTAAGGTCTTAGCAGGTGTAGTTGTGTTAACACGCCTGTATGCTCCAGAACAACCCAAGCTGCTGGAACTAACCCTGATGATGATGATGATGATGATGATGATGATGATGATGATTGTATGAAATCACACAGAAACATTCATGGTGAACTACGATTTCATAGTTTTTTAGTTTGATCAGGTAAAACTAAAACTTAGAGAGGATGAGTTTGGATTTGTTCAGAAAAGGCATCAAAATGTATCCTTTTACATAAAAGGTGGAACGTTTCTGTCAGGGGCTGAGTTTCCGTCATGAGATCAACTCTTCAACCTCCACCAGCATTACCAGAGTAGAGCTGTGGAGACAGAGAAGACTTGTTATAAATAAAATTGGGATAGGAGCAGAAATAAAATCCTCCACAGTCCAGGTAATAGGACAGTTAACCAAGTGAAAAGTAAACAGAGACTGATGGTGTTGCTGTTGGAGCTGCCAGGGAAGCAGATGAGCATTCCTGCTGTGAGGAGAACTCAGAGGGAAGCTGGGATCAAACCATGCTAGGAGTCATTTCCAGGCCTGCCGCAGCAACAGTGGCCAGACGGGAATAAGATAAAGAGGTTAGCACCAAGAACGAACCAAACCTCCGAGGCTGCTTTATGGTCTGCTGTTGCCTAACACCAACCAGGTCCTCGTTAGACCTCTGAAGGTAGACGTTCAGGTTTTCTCAATGATCCAGAAACACACATGATGGCATACCTGGAGATGTTGGGCCACCCTAACCCTAACCTTAACCCGACCAGTTCAGGAAGTATACTTTGCTCCTTGTCTGATGAGTGTTGGGAACAGGTAAGACCTGGCACCATGGTTACGTGTGCTGGTTGTGCCTGAGCTCGGCCATAGCGAGTTGGTTTAAGAGGTTAGGGTAACCATGATGCTTGGGCACTAGAGCAGGGCTCTGTAGGTAAAGCTACTTGAACCCAAACCAGTGTGATTCTAACGCTTAGAGAGCCTCCTCAGCAGAAAGAGCGCCAGGATGTGTCCGAGGTTCCTCTCAGCTCTCCAGTCGCTCCCTACCTTCATCACCTGCTCCTCATCAGCAGCTATCAGTCTGGTTCCGCTGCTGTCCTCCTGCGGCTTACTCTGTTAGGTTTGGTATTTTGTGTTGCCATGGAAACCTTTGTGTTTTTAGGGTTAGGGTTTGGGGGTAAATACAAACCCAGTACGCCATTTTTGGGCAAGGGTGTCCAAACTTTCCAAGATGAAGGAGAAAATCATCACGTTAAAACCCCAGTGGGCCGACAAAGTGGTTTTGTTGTTTAAATGTAAAAAACTACCAAACTGTGATTGTCGTCGTGCTCTTAAACGGACCTCAGCACTGACAGCCTGCTGACCTCACAAACTCCACCGGAGCACAACTGCAGTGGGGGGGCCAAACAAAAGGACTCTGAAGGCCACAAAGGGCCCCAGGACACACTGAAGCCAGATAACTCATCTTCTACACGAGGAAGAACCTCTGGTTTTAAGGCACTTCCTGTTTAAGTTGATTCTGTTAAGAGTTTTTGTTTGAGCATTCCAGTTGATTCCCATCATCCATCACTGGAAATCCTCGTTCTCCCATTCGGACTCTTAGAGGAAACCCGCTCCAGCGTGAGAGTCATTTGTAGGAGCTAGAAGTTCTGTTGATCCTACACAGGTTCATCAGCGTAATGGTTATCTACATGTTATAGATCTATGGCAGAGGGGATAACCCGCATGCACTGCTGCAGAAATGGAATGGAACCTTTGTGGGTTCTCCGTTGCTTATTGGTTTAGATTTAGGACAGGCATGATGAACAGGTTCTGGAGTTTACATGAACAGGACTGGTCAGCAGAACGTCCACAGGAACAGCTCCTCACAGAACCTGGCCTTGTGTTGGTGTAGTACCCGTCACAGACACCAGGTGGCAGCAGCTAGCTGGGCTTACCTCTGTCCTCAGATGTGTGAGGCGCTAGTGATGATGATGAGTGTGGGAACAGATCCACCTCCTCCTGGGGTGGGCGCGTCTGGCTCCGAATGAAAGAAGCACCAATGGGTCCAAATGGTGATCAAGAAGGAGATGGAGGAGGATCCCAGGAAAACCATCACACATCCCAGTCCAGGAAAGTTCAGATCTTCTTCTCCAACATGTTTGATGTCACCTCCCTTGTGTCTCCGCCAAAGGTCTGACTCCAGATGGACAGAAACATCTCAGAGCCTGCTCTTTGTAAGAGACTGGCCCTGCACAAGAAAAGGGGAGGAGTGAGCACTTAGAGAAGCTCTCTCCTTTCAGGCTTTCATTCAGTTTTTAACGTTTCTGAGTCGTTTGTGTTTTAGGTGTGTAAGAATAAAACGGAGGTCCTAGACCCGCCCTGATCTGCTCCTCACATGGAGAGGAGATGGTTTCAGCATCAGGCAGAACTCCTCATGCTGGTCTCTAGGAGACCAAGGTGATGTCTTGTACTGGTTGGGATGTCAGCAACAAAAGGTGTTAAATCAGGGGTGTCAAACTCATTTTAGCTCAGGGGCCACATTGAAGGAAATCTAGTCTCAAGTGGGCCAGACCGGTAAATTTAAAACAACTTCAGATTGTTTTCTTTGTTTTAATACAATCAATATAAAACAAGGCTGGAGCCTGAGGACAGTGTATCCAAAATAGTACAACACCTGAAGTGTACTTGAAAATTTGAAAAAAAAGAAAGAAAAATCAATAAATAAATAAACATTCCTTATTGATTCAAAGAGCTTACAGATCACATGGCTAGATCACTTTCATGCAGCACTTAAAGTATATTTGACTCATTTTACTTTACATCTTTTAGCTTTCACCAGCACATCAATATCAGAAGTCACATCCTGAGTAGCAGCCAACTTCAGGATGGGATTCAAGTTCTTGTGTGAGCCTTGACCACAGCTTTGTTTTATTTATACTCATTACAGAGAACGCTTGCTCACAAAGATAAGTTTATTTTCACTCTACATTGAAAAGTATGAAAATAAAGTTTACACAACCATCTCGTGGGCCGGATTTAACCCGCTTGCGGGCCGGATACGGCCCGCGGGCCGTATATTTGACACCCCTGTGTTAAATGATTCACCTGCAGTATGCACGAGTTAACATCCACCGGGTCACACTAGGACATCTTCATTTCTCTGAGCTTTTCTGATTGTCACAATAATCTTTAAGCTGTTTAAAAAGCCCGGTATCAGGTATCTTCTCTTCATGATTCAGCTCCTGTGAACAGGAAGCGTGTGACGTATTAGCATCGGCTCAGTGAGCCTCTTCCTTCTGTTATTTATTCTTGATTTAACCAGGAAGGTCCCGTTGAGATTAGAAAGCTCATTTCCGCAGAGTCTTGGCCCAGAGGCAGCAGAAGTTACAGTTACATGTTCCAGTTACAGACATGTAATAGATTACAGCAGGCAGTTACAACACTGGGAATCCATCTCGTATGATCTACTGGCCCCCTTGCTAATCCTCACTTCTACTTCCTGCTGCCGTTCACTCTTCCTGCTCTTTCTTCAGATTATTTTAATCCCATTTTGGTCCTAAACAGCCTTTTACATCACACACACACACACACACACACACACACGCACGCACGCACGCACACACACACACACACACACACAGAGGCTACCCCTCGTGGACAAGTGACTTTCTGACCTTTGACCTCTTGGATCTTGAGTTTTGAACCCCGACTAGACTGACAGCGAGGGACTGAAACGGTCAGCCCCCCACCCCCACCCCCCACAAAATACTCCACAGGCTACACAATCTCAGGGTGATGCCTCAGGTGCCAGTAACCCACCTGGTCTTGTGAATCCTCTTCGGCTCACCCTCCACCTATAGGACAGCTTTGCTGGGAGACTCAGACAGTTTCAGTGTTTCAGGTGTCAAATTAGCTTGTTAGGTGCAATGCTGTGAAAATGATAAACATAACTATACTGAACATCTTCAGACGCTCAAACCGGATTGATGTGAGAGGACACAGAAAAAGAACTTATAATCTAACTGGACTAATTAAAATATTTTATCTTCTTTAGAGGTTCAGTCAGAATAATCCTAATTGGATTCAGGGAATCGATCATTTCTCAATCATTTATCAACTTAAAGTTTTTTCTGTATCATTAATATTATTTCCATGGCTTCAGGTAAATATTAGCTGTTGCTTGTTGACCCAGACAGAGAAAACATTAAAAAACTAAAGCAGAGGACATCGTCCCTGAGACTTCCTGTCCATGTGCTGACCTGAATGAGGAGTTCACCCCCAGACAAAAACCCTTTCAGGTTTTCGCCTGATTGATGCAGGGATTTTTAGTTTTTAGAGCCTTCGAGGATCTTAACTCCAGTTTTGTCCTTTGATCAAACATCAAGGGAATTGAGTTGCTAAGTACCTTTTCTGAATTGACCTCTCTCATTACCCTCCTCTTCTTCACATCGTACCAACGTGAAGAAACAAGACAAACACCTGGGATCGGACACAGTTACAGTTTACCCGCTCCAGTGCTGCATTTTCATTCCCGTCACACAGCCGAAGCATCCAGTCTTCTACATAAATAAATAAATGAAGGCCTGGAGCCGAAGGGCCTCAGAATAACGCTGAAGGACAGATCTAACCTTCTGAATAAATAGTCTGTCTCCGTCACTGTGTGGAAATGTCCTCCCATTATCTTCTTGTATTATTCCTTTTAGCTGCATCGCGTTTAAATCAGCAGTGAAATTACAGTAGTTACAGATCAGTGTTGTGAACAAGGATGGACCTATATGAACACACTGGTCATGGCAACACTTTTAGCTTCATTGGCGAGCCAGTTGAGCCGGGCTTTTCCTGCTGGAACGTGACATCCTGCTCCTTGACATCGCCACACAAACATGTACATAGGGCCTTGGGGTATGGGTAAGTCAGGGGGTGCGGGTATGGTTCCCATGTCCACAGTCCCATGGCGGCTTGCACCCCAATTTAAATTTGCACATTAAACACTTCCGCCAATGACTCCATACAAATACACACTTAGTGCCTTGGAGGTGAGCACACTCAGCGGCACCTGGTGGTGGTGGGGAGGGATCTCTCAGCCTCACCCCAAGTGCCGGTGCCCACTTCCATTTTTAAGCTGCACTTAGTCACTGAGGGTTCTGGGGGTATGCAGGGTTGTGTGGGGGCGTCAGCTGGTGTAGGCCAGACAATCCTGTCCCCCCCACCACAGAATGAACTTAAACATCAACACCACGTTGGAGCTGATGGAGGAAGACCAGGGGTCTTATCACACCTCTGTTCTCAGTTAGCTCTCCGGGGCCAGAGGTTAGGAGTGGGAGCTGGTCATCTGGGTGGGGTCTGAGGTGGTGTGTCACTTTGCTCTGTGTTGGGCGAGACCTGCTGGGTACTGGGTACCTGTTCATCATTGGGAATTGGGCTTCTCTGGCGGCTGTCTCCCTGGGGTTCCTGCGGTGCAGGTAGACCCTTGGATCTCTAGGGCTTGGCATGTTAAATCTCATCTCCGTGGTTCAAGTTGGTTCAGCATACAAAAACGTTCATGTATCCGTCGGTCCCCTCCTCTTAAAGAGGGAGACGCACAGGAACAACCTAAAAATGACAAATGTTAGCCTTTTAAAATACTGACATTGTGCTTATTAAAATCAGACGTTGCCCTTTGGTTCAACACAATAATAAGTGTTAAAAACTAGGCTGGAAGCCCTGGAAACTTGCTGTGGAGGGAGGGCCTGGGAGGAGCTGGTGGAGGTTTCTTAGGAGGAGACGGAATGGGCTTCCTCACAAAGAAAACACACACATACCAGAGCAGCCCCTTAATGGCCTGCTTCTCAAGTCCCAAAAGGCGATAAGTGAATTTTAATTGAGAGAATATTAAATATTGTAATAAATTAAGGTAATGACCTGAAAATGGTTTTGCTTCTCCATGAAGAGGGAGGACAAGCTACAGCGGCTTCACTGGTGACCAGAGAAGTGTGTGTGTGTGTGTGTGTGTGTGTGTGTGTGTGTGTGTGTGTGAGTGTGTGTGTGTGTGTGTGTGTGAAGACATTCCACAGATCAGTCCATTTCTCCTGTTAGTGTGATAATCCTTATTGTCACGTTTGAACCTTGTCTCATCCCGTAGCCGTCTCCCCCATCAGCAGCTCTCTCAATGTTTGGTTTTCTCCTCAGTTTCTGTATCTGTGACCAAATTCAACAGTTAATTGTCTTTATGTTTGATTTGAAGTAAATAATTACATATGGTTATGTATTTAGTGTGTGTGTGTGTGTGTGTGTGTGTGTGTGTGTGTGTGTGTGTGTGTGTGAGAAAGAGAGAGAGAGAGACTTGTGCCAACAAAACTGGGCAGCAGATTGTGGTGATTTTCAGCCAGCTGGTTCTCTCTCTCTTTCTCTCTCTCTCTCTCTCTCTCTCTCTCTCTCTCTCTCTCTCTCTCTCTCTCTCTCTCTCTCTCTCTCTCACACACACACACACACACACACACACACACACACACACACACACACACACACACACACACACACACACCCTGGCTCCCCAGCTGCTCTGCCAGCCAATGAGAGAGGCTGTGAGACACGGTGGTGTTTAACGACACGCGGTGTCTGCTGTAAATGAAAGCATATGCTAGCTAGCGGACCATGTGCCAGTCCCACGCTGTATGCACCATGTTGGCAGGCGTTCCCGGCTGCTGGGGATCAGGAAGTGTGTTGTAGGAATTAGTTGAGCTGGTCAGGTTTGGCAGGTGTGATGGTGCTGGAACAGGACTGATGGTCTTAGTTCTGATGGGAGAACGGGTCATGGCGTCCAATACTCGCGTACGAACGTCTGGTACGAGTGGTGTTCTGGAAGTTTGTACCAGCCTAACATGAGCTGGACGTGTTTCCTCTAACCAGCTAATCGCCAGACCTGTTTGCAGTTTGGATTCTGTCCAGTCACTGAATGAGAGTCGCTGGTAACAGTAGGAGAAACTACAGCGCTCCTGAAATCTGGTCCATAACCAGAAAGCCACTTGTGCCCCGTGGAGGAGGAGTGGGTTCTTCTGTGAGTCACCTTTTCTCCACGTTCCCTGCTGTAAACAACAATCTGTTCTTAACACTTTTCAGGTGTTTCTCATGACCTTTTGACTCCCCAGGGATGTTTGTTATCACACAGCCTGCTTCTTCCACACCACTTAGTGCATTATCCTGTCAGCACAGCTGATAAGCTGGAACTACACACTACTGCTCTTTTCTCCTGACAGATGGGTTTCCTGCTGCTGCAGACAAATAGCTTCATCCTTCTGGTGTCATCTGAAGTCGTTAACATCGTCTGAATCCGTATCTGCAGCAGCATTAATGCTGACTTCAGAGGGTGATTTTCTTTTTGGGACTCTGGTAGTTTGTCCTCAAGTAGACGTGGTAGCAGCCGGCTGTTTCCCCTTCTCTCTGGGCGGGAGGAGCTCGGCAGGTAGAGGGGTTGTCCAGTAATCAGAAAGTTGTAGGTTCAATCCCAGCTACCTCCAGAGAATGCTGCTGTTGTGTCCTTGGGCAAGCCCGCCTTATTTGACCAGATGAGTGGATGGAGAACTCATTCTGATCTCCAACGATGATCTGGCCCAGAGGCAGCAGCACGTAGTTAGCTTTACACCAAAGAACAACAGGTAAGAAGATAAAATAACAGTCAGATATAAAGACATTGTTCTCATATGTAACAGGAACACTAATCAGAAACTATTGATCACCATGAATTATTGAAGGTAGGTGATGGGATGTAGGTAGTGTGCTTCAGTGGTTTCTGCAGCTCAGGGGTTAAACCACGCGAGTGCAGGATTTTAGAAATGTCATTTTGACAAATACCTGACAACCTCAGCACCGACATGAACCCCAGACTGGAAACCATAGCTTTAGCTGGAGCAGACCCAGGAAATGAGCTGCATTTATGAGAAGTAACATTTAGCAGATCTGAGTGGAGATCTGGTGGCCCTGATCACCCCGGTGAAGATCCTCCCACCAGATGATTGTCCTTCCTTTAGATTTCATCATGTTCAGGCTTTCCGTAAACAAACTGGTGCTGGAGGCTTGTGATGCCTTTCTGCTTGATGTCAAGTTAATTATTACATATAATTAAGTATTTAGGGTGTGTGTGTATGTGTGTGTGTGTACGAGTGTGTAGTGAGAGTGTATGTGTGTGTGTGTAGTGAATGTGTGTGTGTGTGTGTGTGTGTGTGTGTGTGTGCACGTGTGTGCGTGTGTGTGTGAGTGTGTAGTGAGAGTGTGTGTATGTGTGTGTGTAGTGAATGTGTGTGTGTGTAGTGAGTGTGTGTGTGTGTGTAGTGAGAGTGTGTGTTTGTGTGTTTAGTGAATGTGTGTGTGTAGTGAGTGTGTGTGTGTGTGTGTATGCGCATGCGTGTGTGTGTGTGTGTGTGTGTGTTAAAGACAGCACATAGTTCAGAAGATGTGATGCTGAGAAGATAAACGAGGATTTCCTTCCAAGAAAGAAGGAAAAAGAAAATTTGACATATTTTCCAAACAGAAGAAACTCTGAGATGATTGCTGCTGATTTCCAAAGCCCGAATCTGTGGAAGAGGGTTTATTTCCACAACACCACCTTTCATCATGCAGTCATCTATACTAATTTGGAACCATATTGAAATGAACCCCATCCATCATGACACCCAA
Source organism: Nothobranchius furzeri (assembly GCF_043380555.1). NCBI lineage: Eukaryota > Metazoa > Chordata > Actinopteri > Cyprinodontiformes > Nothobranchiidae > Nothobranchius > Nothobranchius furzeri. Next base: position 46,024,564 of record NC_091754.1, on the reverse strand, counting down.
CAGCCTAGCAAGCATCCAGCTAGCTGAAACACGAGTGGGAAGAATTTCCTTTATTGAAGTTTATCCGTCATAAACCATGAGGCTGCTCTGCTTCTGCCACTTCAGATCCTATTCTGTTGAGATGAAACCACAAAGGTGACTGATTAGGTGTTAACTGGATGGAGCATCTAGCTGGGCTTTGCCTGGCCTGGTCAGGTCTTTCTGGTGTAGAAAGTCCACAGTTAGCTCCCCTTGCTCTTCACCATCGAGCACCAAAGCTTCTCATGAAACACTTGTGTTTTTCATCATGATAGTAGTTAATCAGGGTCCTGGGTTAAGAGCTGTGGTTGTGTATCCATTTTGTGCACACGGGTGTGGGTTTGGTTTTTCCCTAACCCATCACAACATCTGTGTCATGCTGTGTGATAGAGTTGTGCCAGTACAGGACCTAGGTCGCAGTGGAAAGGTGGACAGACTACAGTCTTCAATGAGATACCAGAGCCGTGTCCAGGACTATTAAAATGGGGTGGCCCATGTGGGGCACTTGTTTATTTATGGGTGGCACCAATGGATATGCTTATTTATTTATTTACACAAATCGTTTATTTATTTATTTGCTTTCTAGTGAATTTTTGAGTTTCACATTACACAATCACCATATTTTTTTTCCTCTTCATCTTCTACTTTTGTGGTGGTTAGCAAGTCACTTCTTGTTGCATTACTGCCACCAACTGGAGTTGAGTGGGATTCTAAATACTATGTATGTGAGTATGAAAAAATATTAATAGTAATATTAATACTACACACCTGGGCTAGAAAACAAGGTGAAATGTGCATGCAACCACACACTATTTTGGAGTTTACAACTCAAGCCTTTTGTCGACAATGTACAGTCAATTTAAACGGGAACTTAGTGGGGTGGCACCTGGGGTGGCCAATCAGATTCTAAGGGTGGCATGTGCTACCCCAGGCCACTCCCTGGACACGCCCCTGTGAGATACGCTGTTTAGTTTCCCCGATGTGAAGATTTGGACAGTCCTCTACGTTAGACTGCACAAACAACACCACTGGGCTTCTGTGTGGGTGGACCCGTTTATGTCTGAGGGTGTTGCTGGGCTTTAGATTACTGGGATGCTCAAAGAAGATTCTTCTAAGTTTTCTGAGACTCCTGCCACACATGGGATGATGGTGCCTTTGCGCCTGTGGTGCGCGGTGGAAGAAGGAAATCCTACAAACCTGTTTAACGTGGGATTTGACCGACATGTCAAAGGTAACACTGAGGTTCTTTTCTTTGTTCCCCACAGCTGATTTAATGTTGCTTCAGATCAGGTGGTTGACTTTACTTTACAGAACACTTGTGACTGACTTTAGTCTAAGAAAGTCAAAAAGACACTTTCCTCTTGTGCACCCTGCCTTACAGCCGACTCCAGCAGCTGGCTGGTGGGAACATCTCCATGTCTTTTGCAGGATTCATGATTTAAGTGTAGTCACACATTTTACTCAGAACCATTGATAAAAGCCATCTGGATCTTTACAGCTCCAACTGAACTCAGACTAGCACTTTGTGATAATAATAACTGTCATTATTATTTAATGCACTCTGTTTAGATGGCCACGTGAATGGAGTTATGCTGGTGAAGGTTCACAGTCATCCAGGGCATGGTGGTCCAGTTTTGGATGAATGGATGTGTTTCTTGCTCGTTTTATGATCTAGCTTCAAATCTTTGAAGATGACAAAGAGGGGCACTCGGAGTAGTTTCTGCTCATTAAGCAACAACAGACAGCTACAGCCTATAAGCCTGACTCCCATATTCCAGTCAGAACTGACAACGCTCCTCGGAGGAGAAGAGAACGTCTCCAAGAAACTAAAGAAGTCCAGCTGCCTCCATTTGAACCTTCTGGATTACATGAGTGTAATTCCATAGCTACAATAAAACAACCCAACAGTGTTTATAAAGTCAACACCTTGTTTTTCATGAAAAAATGAGTCTTTATGAATGAGTGAATCAACTCTGAGGTTCTCTGCTCCTCTGACGGAGCTAAAGGAGGAGGAGGAGGAGGAGGAGGAGCGGCTGGATGGATGCAGACTCCTGTTCTCTGGACCACGGAAGCCTTTAGGAACCGGAGGGGGAGGAGTCTGGAGCGGTGTGTCACCGGCACCGGGACCGGAGAACCTCGGACCCTGGAACACCTCACCGGCAGCGTCAGATCCGTGCGGCGGCAGGAGGAGCTGCTCCGTTACCCGCGGCTTTAGGAGGATTTAGGAGATTTACCTCCACTGTTCACCTGTTCAGGAGGAGAGCGGCTCGGCTCGGCTCGGGGGAACCGAAGCGAGCCTGTAGAACGGAACGGCACGTTTCCAGGTAGGAGAGCGTTTTCACAATTAGACAAGTTGAGGTGAGGCGCGCGCTCCAGCCACTCGCTGCACGCGCCTGTTGGTGGAAGGTGATGAGTGTCGCGCGGACTTTGATGTTGAGGACAGGAACTCGGCTAATGATGCTACACGAGACATGCTAGTGACACGGGGGTGCGTGCGCGAGCACTGCGTGTGCGTGTCTTCAGAAGACTGTAGGTAATGTGTGACAGGAGCAGCTCACCTGTGAAGTCTACCTGAGTTTAGAGGCCCCTCCCCCTCCCAGATGGAGTTCAGAGGTTCTGAGTCAACTTCAATAAAACTAAAAGCCCCTGCAGAAGGAGCTGTGATCTGTGTCTGGACCCGGAACAGGTTCTGGAACTGGTGGAACAGGTTTTGGTGGAGCATCTTCTGGATCCAGTAGAGCAGGATCTGGAACTGGTGGAACAGGTTCTGGAGCCAGTAGAGTAGGATCTGGAACTGGTGGAACCAGTTCTGGAACCAGTAGAGCAGGATCTGGAACTGGTGGAACCGGTTCTGGAGCCAGAAGAGTAGGATCTGGAACTGGTGGAACAGGTTCTGGAACCAGTAGAACAGGATCTGGAACTGGTGGAACAGGTTCTGGTGGAATATGTTCTGGAACCACTAGAACAGGGATGCAGCACCTGCAGAAGCTGAAGGTCTGCTAGGTCCCAGAAACAACCGTGGGGCCCAACAGAGCCCACGCTTCAGCTGACCAGTGGTTCCACCATACCGGGTGTTATCTGTGTGTCAGCACAGACTCGCTCTGGCCCTTTGAGTGTGTGCATGGGGTCAGCCGAGGCTCTCCGACGCCAGCCCCAGAGGCCACAGACCCAACGTGAGCAGCAGACAAACGTCCGTGTCCCTTTCCCCTGAGCTGTCCATGTGTGGGCCGGTGGAGGGTCCAGTGCCGCCCGCCGGCTGCTGCTCCACCTGAGGCGGGCCTTTTAAGTAAGGCTGCTGAGGGATGAGAGATGGAAGATCCATTTCACACTCTGACGATAACATCTCCGCCTGATGTTGAAAAATCAAGTGTGTTGTGATGAAAGGGAAAGTAAAGGCCTTTCCATCTCCCTCCTGTACAGTCATCCAGTCCGACAGCATGTGTGAGAGGGACGTCTGCAAAGCCGAAGTGTTGTAGGCATCCTGATGTTCTGACGACTTGGAGCACCAGCGTTATGGTGTCACCATGCATTTATCTGTAGGGAAGCCAGCTTTGTGCTTTTAGACCACTGTAGTTGTGAACTGGGTCTAAATCTAAGTAAACATTGATGTTTAAGGTCCAGGCTGGAAGTTTATTTGTTTACATGTAATAAAAAGTTAATCATCATCATCATCATTTATTTATTTTCAACATGCCAATAACATCACTATTAACAACAGGATATAAATCAATAATAAACCTCACAAGATAAATCAATAATAAATCAAGTTGACTTTGTTGTAGGCATGTTCGACAGGGAGTGGGCAGAAGCCAACCTTATTCAAGCCCACCCCTATTTTTCACTAATAATTTAACTGTTAGTAAGTAGAAAAAGCTCAAATTCAACAACCTTTTGACCAAAGAAAATCATAACAATAATAATAATGGTAGTCTAGACTATTTAACAATTCTTGTCAATATCATTAATTATATATTCCCATACACCTTTACTCACATCATCGCTCATTTGTAATGTATTTTAACCAAACTGTTCTTCTGTAGTGTGCTTTAATAATCTGAATATTTTGACATTGTGATCAGTCTTTAAGTTATTCCATATTTTAATCCCACACACAGACACACAAAAGCTTTTACGTGTTGTTCGCACCAGTGGTAATTTCAATATTTTATCCCTCCTTAGACTATGTGACAGCTCTTTAATTATAACTAGCTTTTGTAAATTATTTGGTAGAAGTTTATTAAATGCTTAGAAAAGAATTTGAACTGTTTGATATTTAATTATATCCTGTAATTTTAATAATTTTGATTGTAAAAAAAGTTGTTTTGTGTGTTCCAAGAATCCAGCCTTATTTATGATTCGGACCGCTCTTTTTTGCAATATATAAAGAGGCTGTAAGGAGCATTGATAATTATTCCCCCATACCTCAGCACCATAAGCAAAATAAGGGAGAACTAAGGAGCAAAACAATACTCGAAGTGTGTTGCAATCAAGAAATGACTTGGCTTTATTTATTATCGATAGACTTTTTGAGACATCGGACATTTTTGTTTTGATGACAAATAACAACAAAGTGCATACAAATATTTGGATGACTTGATCTTTTCAAGTCAACTCATTTATTATTCCGAGTGTCATTCCTCTCTTCGTAACGTCATGTTTGGCTAATGCTAAGCAAGGAAATTTGCCTGGCTACTAACAGAGGGTCGTACAATAGCATAAAGAACCCTAACATCTCAATAAGAGGAGGAAGACAACCGTAGGAACCATATGACGGACCAGAGCAGGGTTTAATCCTGCCATGGGCCTGAAAACCAACCAATGACTATTATTATTTCTTGTGAGAAGACAGAAGCCTGCTGACAGTGGTGGTGTCAGGGTGGTGCTGGATTTGGTCGTAACTACCTACACGCCTAGATCCTTCATGGTGGTGATCAGACCAGAGAAACCACATGAAAGCTTCCATCATGGACACAATACCATCTAAACGTAGAGCCGTAGGTCATCCTGCTTCTGACAACTCCACGCACAGCGGGTTTACTCATCACACCAATCGTCCGCTGGTGTTGTGTCTGGAGGAAGGTCATGCTTATGTAGCTGCTGGTAGTCAGATAGGTGAAGGCCCAAAGGAAAGGGTTGAGATCACGTATGAATGTGAGTCTTTGTTGTTGCGATCCCACAGCAGCAGAAGATCTCAGCTGGGATCTACGATGCACTGTCTTTGTCACTTCTCTGCAGCCTTGACCCTCCGACCCAGAATAACTGGAACTCCGGACGTTAATTAGCGTTGTAAGTCAGCCGGTCCTTCAGGAAGTCGCGTCTTTCCCAGGAGGGTGTGTATTGACCTCCTGACTTCTAAATCAAGTCTCTCTCACTAATATGGAGGTGAACATGTCGGTATGAACGTCAGCTCTAAGCTAGTGGTATAATAATGCTGATGTGTGTCACGCGGTTAGTCCCCCCCCAGGTGCTTACTTAGCACCAGGTGCACTGAGTCGGCTGAACTTCACTCACCTGATTATCTACTTTGGACAAGGACGGACATAATCCCCCCTCCCCTCCTTCTGGCTCTTGCATCATCTGTCTTTTCACGCCATTGTGTACCTGCACCTCTTACCTTCTGTGTTTCTTCCTCCTTGTCCTTTCTTTTTGATGTCCTCCAACTGACTCACGCGTTCTACTGTCTGTCTCCACGCCTGTGGGTATCTGACCAGCCTGCTGCTGGGCAGAGAGCCACTTGTCATGGCGGGTTTGTCATGCCAGGGTAGCTGATGGTAACGTGGGGGTGATGAGATGGCAGGTGGATGGCTTGCTGGGGGGGGGGGGGGGGGTTGGGGGGGGGCACGTCACCATCCAAGCATTTGTTAAACCATTGTAAGTGATGCTGTATCACCCTAACTCTCTCACTGCCTAATCTGCCCTGCCATGTCCTGAGGGACCCACCGTGACTGAGTGAGCCTATGTGTTGGAGCAGAGAGGTGATGAAACAGAGCGAAGGAAAAATAGTTTTCTTGTGATTTATTTAGAAAATAGTTTTCTGATTTAGTCACAATGATGGATAATAAAGGAAAGAGACAAACAAATAATCTAGAGGTTTTATTAAAATGTTTTAGACATGGTCCAAATGGGTGTGTTACACTAACCCTGTTTTCCATGATGGCATTTTGAGTAATAAATCACATTAACTTGACAACATGTAGGCAGCTGATATTCCCTGACAGCTGAAGCTGCAGCTGCTTTCTAATTAGTGCTAAATCTGGCTTGAGTTAGGGTTTTCCTGCCTCAGGAAGTGATTGTTATGCTACAAAACTGGACTAGGATCCCATTTGCAGCCTGTAACCCGTTAAAGGAGATGTCCAGATTATTTCTGTTGTCTGATGGCACCACCTAGTGGCTGACAAGTGCATCACGCACGCCCAAAGCAACGCCTCTCATTGGCGAACGCGCTCTAGCCGACAAAACCGAGCTGTTTCCTAACTTATATCACAGTACACCAGGGGTCCTCAGTTATAATGGTCCGAGGGCCACACACAAAAAAGACCCACAAGCAAGAGGGCCGGGGAGGCCTGCCGCTGTTTGGATTGCTGGCTGTAAGAGCAGATAGGAATAAAGTGAAACAAGAACTTCTATATTCTTTTTCTCTCTCCTTTTAACTTCTCCGTGTCCATAAATAAAAGAGACGGATGATTACGCTGCAGCCGCCGTCACTCACCCCGCTCCCTCCCCAAGACCGGACCTCCCGACATCACAACACTCAGTCTGACTGAGCACTTCCAGGAGAAACAATAATGAAATTATGAAAATAATAATGAGTGTTTGGAGGAGCGACCTCCGATCCTCTCTCTTGTGTGAGCAGACAGTCAAACCCCCCCCTCTCTCTGTCTCAGTCACTGAGCGAGCGAGTAGAGCGCGCAGCGCGACAACCCGCTCAATTAACATAATTTACGGCCCAAATCCAACAGAACCGGTCGGGCTGATTCGGTTCCGGTTCGGTCTCAGGTTATAACTCCAGTGCTCAGCCCTGCAGTACCACATAAAGGTGGACCAAAGTTTCCTACCCGGTAAATGTGGAGAACACCACTCTGACAGATTTGGATGCTGCGCTGGTGCCGCCGTTAAAAATAACAAAACTACATTCCACTATAATTGATTATGATGGTACTCTTCTATGATGCACAACCGTTTATGTCCTCATCTCATGCATTGATTATTTGATTATTTTCCTCAGCTCTATCCTACACCTCCTGGTCGGCCGTCAGGAGTGGGGGGGTGCGTGGGGTTTGGGGGCCACAAAGAGAGGACTCGCGGGCCGGACGTGGCCCGTGGGCCGCCATTTGCGGACCACTGCAGTACACGATAAACAATCACTTTCATGGATTTCTGATGAAACATCCAGCATTCCTGACAGGAAAACTCCAGCAGCAACTTAAAGGCTCCTGCTGTCCTTCGGTACACATTCTAGTTTGGTGCAACAGCAGCTAACGGTGAGAAAAAGAGCATTTTGAGTTTGATGGAAGCAAATATTTGGACTCAGTGACCAAAGAGATGAAAGTCAGACAGCATCTGGATAACCATCAGGGCGTCAGCCACCAGAGTCTCCAAATGAATGAAAATCATTAGAACAGAGAAATAGTTAGCTGTAGCTTTATCTTTAGCTTTAGCTGTAGCTGTAGCTTTAGCTAGCCTCCACATGGAAACACTAAACCAGGAAGCTTAGAGGTTGTTGTTGGATGATCATAACGTCATCAGGATCTTCAGGAAAGACAGGCTGTTTTCCTTAGAGTCCTGAAACGGATCATTCCTGCCAGGAATAACCATTTGATGTATGAGGGATTGAGAGCGCAGAACTGAAGTGTGAGACGTTTAATTCCACTAACTCCTGCGTCAAATACTTTTTTATTCATGCAGAAGAAACAAAGAGAACAGCAAAATAATTTTATGTATAAAATCTGTTTAGTTGTAAATTACTTTTATGGTTGAGAGGGACAAATTAAAATGTGGGTCTTTTGGCCTTCGGGGCTTCTGTAGCTGAGTAGTTTCCATCCGTCTGCTCCTCAGAGTGAGTTTTAATCAGGAACGCTGTAGATGCTTGTAGCAACATCCCAGAGGAAAATAGTGGGATGAATGCCTTCAGCCTTACATGGAGTCCTGCTGAACAGATGAACTTGTGTTTTAGTGAAATGTAATAGTTTTATCCTTTTATTGTCCTCTCCATCAGTTGGGCCAACTAAAACCCATCCTAACCTGACACCTGTGACCATACCTAACTGTCGGAGAATTTGGATAAAGTTTCTCTCAAAATCAACAAGACTGTTTTCTCCTGGAAACCTTCTGAATGCAGGCTAAGGATGCTGGTCGCTGACGTCCCAAGACACAAGCAGAGTGTTCTGGCTTCTTGTTAAAAGGTGTTTAAAAAGCAGGAAGAAGCAGGTTTCTGCCTCCGTAGCTCTTTAAACCCGTGGTACACTTGACCTCTTTGCCGTTTGAGCCTTTATCACAAATGAAAGGTAGTTAACTGATCTGAGATCAGCCTGTGGGAGCCGTGTCAGGGTATCTGGTGGTGTGGTAAAGGGTTAATCGCCATTGGTGCACAACTGTGCAGTTTTGGAAAGGGTTACACATTCCCTCCCCACGATTACATGTCAGATTTTGATTAGAGCTTGCTGCTGTTGGTGTGTGTGTGTGTGTGTGTGTGTGTGTGTGTGTGTGTGTGTGTGTAAGTGTATGTGTGTGGTGAAAACAAAAGCTGGAGAAAGTAACAGGAACGTGTTGAGGGTGCAGGAGAAAGGCAGAGAGGGAGCAACTGGTGAGAAGATGCATAAATGACTTGGATTCATCCTCTTTGTGGTAGTTCCTGGATGGCTGGATAGAGCACTGGCAGGCGGATGGATGAGAGACTTCCTACAAGCGTCCGTCGAGCCGAGCGAACAGCGCCGGATAAAAATGGAGCCATGAATAGCTTAGTGGTTGCTTGTGCACGCATGTGTGCTGGCAGAAGCATTGATTGTATTGACAGCTCGCTTATTATGGCGGCACCAAGACCCTCAAAAGACCCCTCACGCACGCACACACACACATGCACGCACGCACACACACACACACGCGCACGCACACACACACACACACACACACACACACACACACACACACACACACACACACACACACACACACAACCTGAGAGACGTTGCACATGAGATTGAAAAGTAAAATCTGATTAGGACAGTTTCAGGAGAAGTGTTCTGTAATCTGAGCACACAGCAACTGCCTCTGTCAGCTTCCCTCCATCACAAGTAATCTGTTGTATTACAATAATGGTCAAAGTGCATACATCTCCACCTGCCTCTGCTTTATCCAGTATTATAATAATAATATTTATTATTATTAATATTATTATCGTTATTGTCATCATCATTATTATTATTGTTGTAATTATCATTATCAATATTATTATTATCATTATTATTATCATCATCATCATCATTATTATCATTATTATTATTATTATAAATATTAATATCAATAGCATTATTATTATTATTGTTATTGTTATTATAAATGCTATTACTATCATAATTGTTATAATTATTACTTATAATAATAATAATAATAATAATAATAATTTGTATTATTATTATTATTAATAATAATAATAATAGTAGCTTTTTACCAGAGTGGCCAACACACACAGTTTTAATTTAAATGAGATTTTAATGGTAACACAGACAACCGCAGTAACCACCAGAACATGTAGGGTTAGGGTTAGTAAGAGATCAGCAGTCAGTAAGTCGGAACCACTACATGTTGTTATTTCATTGGTCTGGTTCGATAAAGCTGATGAAATATTCAAGGACAATCGATCTGACTCCTAACAGCAGTGACCACCACGCTCAGGCGTTGCTGTTGTCTGATCCCAGAACACAGTGTGGACATCTTCCTCGTGCAAACGGATTAAATAAAGCTTGTATGGCGTTTGCACCTTGGAGGGCACGCTCACTTCTGTCCGTTGGAGGCTGCTCAAGGGTTTGCTGGCTGAATGGAGTCATTACGGGAAAATTAGGCAAGAAGTACATTTAATTCCTTTATAAAGCAATTCTTTGTGTTTGTTCCACAGTGTGTGGATCTGAGTAGATTTCTACAGCAGAGTTCATCAGACTAGCAGCCAACAAAGGCACGGTTTTAACAGACCTTCACAATACCTACAGCAGACTCTGGTTCTATTCTCAGCAGTAGGCACTGACATACTCATACAAGACAGTTCACCACCTACCAAAGCAGACGGATCGTAGAAATGTCCACAGGACACCATTCATCAGTGAGACCGTTAGACAACCTGAGTAAGGATATCACCCACCACTTTAGTTTGACTGGTCCCAGTAGAAAGAGCTGATCATAACCCTTACTCATAATAAAAATCTTTATTTATGAAGACGTTGGCACTTTTGAGGAGCCTGAGATAGTAAAACCAACTGGAGCAGCAGCAGTTCTGACTTTCCAGTCGTAGTGCCATGAAGTACTCGCTGTTTAATGACGCAAACGCATGTTAAAAATGGCTGCCATGCATGTACTGGATACCTGCTAATCGTTACCCCAGAGCAGCGGTCAGCAACCCGGGGCTCCTTCATCCATCTGATGCTTCTCACTGTGCTTGTCAAAGAACGAATGAATATTTATTTAAATATATTTTATTTTACTGCATTTACTTTTATCTGTATGTCGATTCCAAATGTAAAGATCGTCATCTTTTAAAATCTCAAAATCGCCCATATTTAAAAAAACATCAATCTTTGGGTAAAACCAACGCATCTGGCGCACCTTTCCTTTATTTATTTTTAATTTTATTTTATTTTTTACCTTGTCCTGTCTGGCTGTGAAGCAAACAGAATTAATGTCTGAGTGCTGGTGACAAGCCTTACGGATTTACTCTCAGGTGGAGCATCAAAGCTTCTGCTTTTAATGTCACGCCTGATAGGAAGGAAAAGACAAAAGGAATGGGGGGGGGTTCCACAAAAACAAACAATCAATGATGAACAGGAGTTTGCTTCTAGACCTGCAGATGGAGAGAGAAAAAAGAAAAGAGAAAAGGGACACACAGCAATACAACAGGAGCAAGCTATCACTGTGTCAACCTGATGAGAAAATATAAAGTCAACGTTGTTTTACTGAACAATCACGATAATAAATCACAGTGCATTAAGTGCCAACCACAGCCGAACGTGCCCAAGTCGATACTAATGAGAGCACCATGTGAGCACCTGTGTGCGTACCCGCTCTTGTATATGTAAGGTTTCTCTATAGGAGCGTCCAATAGAGAGTGTGAGGAGCCACAGATCTGCCCCCCAAAGATGCGTAGGAGATGGAAGGAGCTCCAAGCCCCAGAGATTCAGGAGCTGCCCCAGAGTGCAGTGACCCCAGGGAGACTGCGACCAGAAAAGCCCCTGCCCCCCTCAAGAGGCGCAGAGGATTGCCCCGGGGGCCACAACCAGCAGCCGGCAGAGTCCCGGGGGTTATCAGCGGCAAGCCCACAGGCCCGTCTGCAGCCTCCCACCCCCAAGCTGGCCGAGCCCGGAACCCAGCGACCCAGGGGCGACCAGCCCCGCCGGGGACTCAACAGAGCCCAGGGACCCAGATTCCACCAGGCAGCCACTGGGATTAATCAGGCAAACGCTAAAAATCTTAAACCTCCTGACCCGGGAGCTGCGAACACTCAGGCAGACCAAGGCACCAGACTCCACACCAAGTGTGACAGGGGAAGGGGAGGTGAAGATGTATAGCAGCAAAAGAAGTCCCAGGAGAGGGGAGGAGTCAAAGGCTCCACCTGACATATACAGTCATACACAAACACAGTCACTTACCCTCCCTTATGCTCACACATACACATACAACCTAAGACTCACAAAAATGCACGCCAGACACCCACTCATACTCCCCATACACACCCTATTCACTCTGGTCCCTGTACAGCTGCACAAAGAGTACAACCATCACCGGTTCCCAGAAATCGACCCTTTCTGCTAGGGTGCTGATGAGCAGGCTCTCCTGCCCAACGCCGAGCAAAGCGACCCACCACGCAGACCCCAGCCAGACGGCCAGATCCCCCTCCTAGCCTCCAGCCCCGGGAAGCCAAGCGACAACAGAGGTGTGCTAAGACCCCTAGTCACCCTCTGCCTGCTCCAGTACAGTGTTGGTGCATGTTGAGGAGGTGTATTCGTGGCTGTGGTGAGCAGGCAGTGCAGGCATCGTCTGGCCTACGCCAGCTGATGCCACCACACCACTCCTCATCCCCTCACAGACCTCATTGTCTAAGTGTAGTTTAAAATTGGAAGTGGGCACCGGCACTTGGGATGAGGCTGAGAAATCCCCCTGCCAAATGCCGTTGGATGTGCTCACTCCCAAGGCCCTAAGTGTGTGTTTGCGTGGAATGTCTTTGGTGGCAGTGTTTAAGGTGCAGATAAAATTGGGGGGCAGGTTGCCACAGGAATGCGGAAATGGGGTCCATACCCACACTCCCTGACTTGTCCACCCCCCAAGGTCCTATGTGCATGTTTGTGTGATGATGTGAGGGAGCAGGAGGAGAGAAATGTGTGGGGACGGGGAGGAATGGCTGGTTGAGCTTAGCCCTCCAGGGAGCCAGCTCCCCCACTGGCCCCAATAGGCACCTCTGTTGTCAAAATGCCACCCAGAGCATGGAGACCCCAGCCCATCCTGCCAGGGCCCAAAGCAGCAGCATCACAGAGCCTCACGGAGTCCGAGGGCACCGACCCAGCCCCACCCCAGCAGAATATCCATGCCCATCCCTGCATTTGCCCAACTTCTGGACTATAAAATACATAGGACATCCAGGTAAGGTTGGGTCCTCCCCCTCCTGGACATCCCCCTCCCCTGTGATGGGACAGCAGAGGATCCAAGGTCTACCAGAGGCCCCTGAACCCGAGTCAGGCACTGCTGCATGTTCCTGCCTTCTCCCCGGCAGCATACATGTCAGGACCCGACCCCCAAGGCCCCGCCCAGATCCCCCCACGGGGCTGGTCACCCCCACACCCCGAGCCCCCAGGCCCCCACCCAGACCCGCCCAGGGGCAATGCAGCTGCCGGGCAGTAACCCATAGCCACCGCCAAGACCTCCAAGGCGCCCAACTCACAACCGCTAGTAGTCCACCCCCCGAGGCAACCCAAGCAACTCCAGAGGGGGAAAATGGCCCTCCAGTCCCAGACACCCCCAGTGAACCTACCTCCAAGGAACATCTAGATACTCCAAACTAGGGCTGCAACAAACGATTATTTGGATAATCGATGAATCGGATGGGGTCTCGACACGATTAATCGATTAATCGGATTACATGGGGACATTTTTAAAAACTGCTAGGGAAACGTTATTTCTCTCCTTCCTTCACTTTATTAAACACAACATTATTAGAAAACAGTTCAATAGCAGAAAAACAACATGCCATCACCTAAATTGTCTTATAAGGTGTATAGACAGAGACCCTAAGCTACACCTATCTGTGACCTAAAATGCTTGGTCCAAGTTAAACAGCTTAAAGAGCAAGTCAACCCCTACCAGAGTCTAACTCCACTCCCACTTCATGTTTGAAAAATGCAACACATGCTGTTGCCTGGCAGACCGAGAGGGCAGAGCTGCTAACAAACACACACACACTCAGGCCCACGACGGCACTGTGACATCATAATGTACCAGTTTACATCATAGCATACTTCTTAGTCAATAGCGGTGGCAGATTTAAATTAAAATACAGTGCAGAGTTTTTACCTGACAACGGCACAACACTGCCAGTTTTAGGCAGAATATTTAAATTTTAACTAAGATGCACTGAAGTGCCAAATTATTGACGACACGTGTCTGCAGCACGATTGGACACTCATTTATATAGTTTATCAGCAAAAAAAAAGTTTATTTGGGGGTGACTTGCTCTTTAAGGGGAATTCTCATCTGTTTTGTTTGATCTCATCTGTAGACATTTATTATAACTGGGGATGTCAAACAACTAATTTTTAAATGTAATTAAACATAGGCTGTGAATTAATCAAAATTAATCACTATTTCCAAAAATGACTGAAAAAATACCAAATAAAACAAAAGTAAATGAATGCCATCCTCCTTGCGATGATGCCCTGGGCAACTGCCATAAAGTCACATCAAGAAATGCTGCTGATCATTCCAGTGATCCCAAATAGACTCACACTGGCCACATGAAAGCAACTGAACCCAAAAATATATTAACCAGTATATAACTGCACTCTCACAACACGCCTGCAGCAACAGTTAGGACTCCTCCCTCCCTTTTAAAAGCGTTTAAAAGGGGGCTTTTGGGAGAGTTGCGCAACACAACAAATCGATGACGCAATTTGTTGCCAACGCTTTTAGTAATCGATTTTCATCGAATTTATCGATTCGTTTTTGCAGCCCTACTCCAAACTCAGACCCTCCACCCCCTCACCCACATCATCCCGCAGGACAATATCAATGGTCACCCGTCATCGCTATGTGATGGAACCGATCAAAGGAGCTCAGAGAGATTGATTTGAAGTGGAAGCAGAGGCTATGTCAAGTGTAATATGATCTAACAAAAGATTTCTATACTGGTTGATGCAAAGAGTATCTATTTTTCCAATTCAAGAGGATAGTTTTCTTAGCGATGCATATGGCAGTCAGAACTACGTGAGCCAAAGATGTTTCAAACAGGACATCGTCCAGGCTTCCCAGTAAACAAAGAGAGGGGGCGGTTGGGATATGACATTTCCGACACTTTGACAGATCTTCACATACTCTATCCCAAAATTCCTGGACAGGTGGATAGGACCACAGTGCATGAATGTAATTGTCAGGAATGCTGTGTGTACATGTGTCAGACGACACAAACCCCATCTTGAACATCCGATGACCTGTATAGTGTACTCTGTGTAGAATTTTGTACTGAATTAATTGTAAATTGGGGTGTCTAATCATTTTAAAAGTTTTTAAACAAGTTTGGGACCAGAAGTTCTGGTCAAAGCTGACTGATAGATCCACCTCCCATTGTTCAATAGGGATTACTATTCTATCGTCTATTTTGGACAGTGTCTTATATACTTTAGACAGTAGTTTGGGGGGTTTGAGATTATAAAAGTCATATACCCTTGGTGGTGTTTGTAATTCTATTTTATTGAGCTTAAATTTTTGTTTGACTACAGTTTTAATTTGGTGATATTCTAAAAAGCTATTCTTATCTATTCCAAATTGGGAGACTATTCTATTAAATGGGATGAAGTCCAATCCTTCATATATGTGTCCCAGGTATAGGATTCCTTTATTTTTCCAGTCTGGAAGGTTCATCATTTTATTATTTTGCAAAATGTCAGGATTATTCCAGATAGGTATGCATCTGCATGTTACTAGTGAAGACTCTGTCATTTTAAGATACTCCCACCATGCTGTCAGAGAGGTGATGATACTAATACTTTTGAAGCTTTCATGTTTTCTTATGCTTGAGCTAATAAATGGTAAGTCTGAAAGCTCTATCGTATTGCAAAGTGTCTGTTCTATGTCTAACCAGGACTCATCTAGTGGGTTATCTTGCAACCATCTTGGTATATATTGCAGCCTGTTGGCTAAGAAATAATGATGCAAGTTGGGTAGATCCAGTCCTCCTCTGTCTTTGGTCTTCTGAAGCGTTTTTAAGCTAATTCGTGGAGGTTTATCCTGCCAAAGGAATTTAGTAATTGAGTCCAGAGATTTAAACCAGTCAGCTGGTGGTTTGTTTGGGATAATTGAAAATAAGTAATTTATTCTGGGTAAGACCATCATTTTAATTGTAGCAACTCTCTCCATGAGTGATATTGGTAAGGATTTCCATCTTGCAAGATCATCTTCCACTTTCTTTAAAAGTGGGATGTAGTTTAGTTTGGTTAGATCCGCTATCTTGGGAGAGACATTAATTCCCAGGTATGTGATATTCCCTGACTCCAATTGTGTATTAAGTAAATTGACAAAAGAGAAATTAATTGGTAGAACTGTGGATTTTAACCAGTTTATAGAGTAATCTGAAACTTTTGAAAAAGAGTGTGTGTGTACGTGTGTGCTGAGTCTGACGAAGTGTTGGAAAGTTGTGTGGTTGTGCCATACAGGTGTAAAGGTACAGAAGCAGGTAAAGAGAGGAAAGGAAAATACAGATACACGTTAAAAAAGAAGAAATAACTAAAAAGAAAAGGTGGTAGGGGTGCGAGGTGGTGATGAACAGGTGATCTTATCATCTAGAATACGGATTTAGCAGCTGTTTTAATCCTGACGTGATCAAACCCAGTGAATCCTGATAAGAATAATAAATGTCTGACCTGATGTTGGGCTAATACAGCCAGTCAGTCACTCCTCGCTCCTTGTAAAGCTTATTGTCCACATAAAGCTTATCCACCGAGATGACAGCTCTCTTCTCATCCTGGATAAAGTTTTTGCGCAGCGGAAAGAGGACTCGGCGCCGATCCAGAATTTCCTTAGGGAACTGGTGATTTACGCTGAAGTCTTTTCCTTTGAGCTCTCTTCCGTAGCTTTTAACAAGATCCTTTTGCTTAAAATGTTCAAATTTAGCCACGATGGGACGAGGTCTTCTGCTGTCCCCTCTTTTAGCTCCAAGGTGATGTACCCGGTGAAAGGTGATGTTTTTTTACCGTTTCTTCGGGTATCTTCATTTGGGTCTGGAGAAAGTTTTTTATTGTATGCCCACAGTTCTCCACCCCTCCTGTCTGCTTCGGCAGGCCTGCGAACACCAAATTATCCCTCATACTACGGGCCTGAAGGTCCAAAACCGTCTCCTTCAGAATCTTGTTGTCCAGGGTGATCCGTGTCATTCCCTCTTCCAGGGAAGAAACGGACTCCCGCAGAGACGCGTTCTCAGCAGCGAGCCGCTCAACCTGCTCTTGGCTGAACTCCAAAGATGTTCTGAGGTTCTGAAACTCCTGGTGAAGAACCTCGAGCAGATGAAGTCGCCCCTCAAATCCCAGAAGTCATTTATCTATGGAATCTAATAATTCTAATATGTCCTTACGGGGAGATGAGGCCTCAGGCGAGTCCTGAGGACGGCTCCTCTTGGTCCCAGGTGTTTCGGGCTCAGCTGCTGATTTCTTAGGACCCATAACGAAAAACTCAAAAACTCCGTCAATATAGTTTTGTAAACTTTCTAAATTTTCTTCACTTACCTCCAGGTTGAGTGAGTTATACTTACCCGATTATTTTTGAGTTGTCAGTAGATAAATTAGGCGAAAATGCGTCTTAATTGTGGATGTTTGTTAACGAGCTGCCATCTGCTTCAAACGCTGCCGTGTATCCGGTGCTCGGCCGTCAGCATCAGCGCATGCTCACCTCCGTCCTGATGATGGCATCTTCAACTCCAACTCCATGGCGATAAGCAAACTGCAGCGGGTCCTGATATGTCCTAGTTTGCTTATTCAGGTGGACCAACAAGAGTCTCTCCAGGACCTTCATGATGTGGGATTCAGGACAACTGGTCTGCAGTCGTCATTGACTGATGGGCGAGTTTTCTTTGGAACTGGAACAAGGCAGGATGTCTTCCCCAGGACTGGAACCTTCTCCTGGGCCAGGCTGAGGTTGAAGAGGTGCTGCAGAATCCCACAGAGTTGCTCTGCACAGGCCTTCAGTACTCTGGGGCTGACACCATCTGGACCTGCAGCCTTGTTCCTGTTCAGTTTCTCCAGCTGCCTCTTGTGATGGGAAATAGTAGAGTAATGGGGGCTAAATAAATAGCTTTTAAAGCTATTTATTTCTATTCTCATTACTTGTGACCAATAGCTGTGATACTCTATTAATTTTAGAATATCACCTTGCTTGGTCTTAGGATGATTAATTAGAAGGTTCTATGATTCTTATAATTATTAAGGGATCATTCGCACTTTGTTTATGATTCAAGAACCAGTCAGTGTTTGCAAACAAATAAGAATTTATTTTACAAACAATTAAGACTTGACAAATGGTTTAAACTATTATCCTGTGAGTGGATGGAACTAAAAGATGGGTGTCTGAAAACTATGTGTGAATATGAGATGATGAATCGGAATCTCCGTATCTTCAGAAACGTGCGTTCTGGATATAAAATAATTTGGTTTGCACCTAAACTATTAAGTTGCTATTATCAGAACCACATGCAGACGCTATCTCGTTGTGTCTACCTCACCCATTTGGAGACCCCGATTGGATCCGAGATGTCCAGGAGCCGACGACCCCACTGCACCTGGGTTGTAGAGAAACCTCGATGCGACCAAATCAGTCCTCAGATGCCTCCGGGTCACAACGATAGATGAATGGAAGCAAGCGTCTTAAAATCAGCTCTGAAGGAGTTTTAGTCGCTTTGTTCTGCAGGAAAACTATCTTGTTGTTCAGCTTCGCAGATGCAAAAAGCTTTAAGGTTTCGACAGCGTGTTAAAATCTTTCTGAGCTAGAGATCTGCTAAGAGATGGCCAGTCTCCAGCTTGCTCTCACGACTGCAGAGAAAGCAGAGCGGCTGGTTTATATACCCGCTGTTATCTATGACCAAACTTACCAAGAATCTCAGAAACACACGCTCTGAGATGCAGAGTCTCTGAGTCTAGGGACAAGGTTAGTTATCTGTCATGCGTTCTTATCTTAGCCTTACTTCTTGTCTGGTGTAATGAGCAGATGGTGATGGCCTCATCTAGTAAACATACCAAACCATCATTGAATACAGATTCCTGAACATTTCATTGCATAATTATACATGGCAATATGTAAAGATTTTTAATCATAAAATCTTCTTTCTTCAACGATTATTTTGAATTATAAAATGATTACTTTAATTAGAAAATCTTCTTTCTTCTGGGAATAAAGATTTATCTAAAACAGTTATTTTGTTAAGGAACTTTGGGGAAAGCAATGCCACTGTTCATCTTTATTATCTGATGAAGCTGGGCTCAGCTGATGAAGTCATCTGATTAAAATGCTGAGTTGTGCAGACTCACAGACTCCTGACAAGGGAAGATACAGCAGGACACGTAGTAGCCAGGGTTATTTGCTCTAGCTGCATATGACCTGTGGGATCTTTAAATTCAGTCCATTTTGTGACGTTACACTCCACCTGACTTCTTGAGACAGATAGGTGGGAGGGGGAGGTAAATGGGCAGCAGCATCTCCTGACTTGGTTGAAGACAGATTTATAGAACCAGAAGAGTCCATGGCTGCGTTAGAGGACAAAAGAGCTGGCGTGTGACAGGAAAATGTTGGATCAGAGGAGGATGGGATGTCTAATTGGCTGGAGACAGGCGAGGAGGATGCTGGGTTTGTTCCTGAACTGAATTCTAGGTCCACTTCTCTTTTCTATATATATTCTTCCACTGGGAAACATCATTGCTAAACGGGGCTTACATTATCACATTTACGCTGATGACTGTCAAATTTATATGGCTTTAAATCAGTCAAGTTCCATTACTCAGCTCTCAGAATGTCTCAGAAATAAAAAACCTGGCTAGCTTCCAATTTCCTGAAGTTCAATGAAAATGAGACCGAGGCCATTCTTTTCAAACCAAAACATGATCTGCATACTTCTGCTGCCTTTGATCTCTCCCCCCTCAACCTTAATTCCTGTGTGACCAGCCTTGGGGTTAAACTGGATGCTGATTTGTCAATGAGTGCACATGTAAATGCCACTGTTCGATCCTGCTTCTTCCAGCTTCGTCGCCTTACCCGACTAAAGCCCATGCTTAAGAGGCTGCACTTAGAATCTGTTATTCATGCATTTATCTCTTCCAGACTCAACTTCCAACTCAGTTCTTATTGGTGCAAATGTATCTGTCCTAAATTGTCTGCAGAAAGTCAGGAATGCTGCAGCAAGATTTCTTTCCAATACGAATAGACTCTGTCACATCACTCCCATTCTGGCTGATCTACACTGGATTCCTGTGCACTTTTGAATAAAATACAAAGTTCTAACTTTTGCCTACAAAGCCCTGAATGGTCTAGCCCCCTTATACTTGTAAGAGCTGCTCACCCCCTACCTCTCCCCCCCTGGCCACTAAGGTCTGCTGACCATCTACTGCTCAAAGTCCCTAAAATGAAATATAAAGCTCGTGGGGAGCGTGTGTTCGCCTTTGCTGCTCCCAGACTCTGGAACACACTCCCTCTGGTGGTACGCCAGGCCACCTCACTGGCACAGTTTAAATCCAGTCTAAAGACACATTTCTTTAATTTAGCTTTTGGTCAATGATCGTTCTTTTATGCTGTGCCTCTGTTCCGTTTGTTGTAACTTCTGTTTTTACTGACTTCTGTTTTTATTGGCTTCTGTTTTCATTGGCTGTTTTAACTTTTGTTTTGATTTTAGGTGTTTCTATTTTATGACAGTTTTGAATTTGTGTTTTATGTATATGTATGTGAATTTGAATGGCTTTTTAGGTTTTACTCTGTGCAGTGCTTTGGTCAGCTGACATACTGCTTTTAAATGCGCTATATAAATAAAATTGGATTGGATTGGTGTAAAGCTAACTATCTGCTGCTGCCTCTTGGCCAGATTGTCATTGTAAAAGAGAAGGAGTTCTCCATCCACTCATCTGGTTAAATAAATAAATGAATAAATAAATTACCCATCACAAGTATTTTTCTAAGTAACCGAGTGAGTCAAAGCTAAACGTTCAGCCTTTTGACCTCACATCAACTTTTATTAATGGAGATGAAATTGGGACAAGCATCATTTTCCATTGGTTTCTGCCTTAGATCATCTTTTGCACTCGACAGTCCCTGTAAAGTATCCATGGTAGACTTTACCACACATGCATTCCCAAAGACCTTCACCCCTTTCCATCCAGCTGTCCTTTCTGCGCTCTCTCCATCTGCCCCACTGGGTCCGTCTCTTTAACTCCCTCTCCGCTCCACATCCAGACTCGTGTTCATCGGGATGAATAAAACATTCAGTTCACCACTTTTAAGACACAGAAAGCTTTACTAGTGCAGGCTAATGGTGGGGGGGCTAAAAGCGTCCACTTTGTGCAGAAAAGCCGACACACGCTGACAAAAGCCTTTAACTTTTAGAAAGCTCTGGAACCTTTAATGGAAAAGAAGAGAGCAAACAGAAACGGTGATTAACAGGTTATAACAGCTCCATTGTCCATATGAAGTCTTTACACTAAACCCCTCTCACACCTCAGCTGTTTCTTTTGGACTGTTTTAGTACCTTTAGTACCTTGAGCTTCCACCTCAAGAATGGAAACTAACAGAACATCCAGTACAGGATATCCAGACCACCCCAACTGACCCCCCGTTGGCAATGAGGAATGGCAGCTTTACTACTCCATGATTGAGCTCCTCACCATCTGAGGCTGAGCCCAGACACCCTACAAAAGTTCCCATGAACTTGTTCTTTGGTCACAATCCAAATCTTGGCACAACAGAACAGCGAGGAACCAGTGAATAAAGAGGTTTGGATCAGCTCCATCTTCACAGAACCAGACTTTGTAAGGCAGTCTAAAGTTCATAATGTCCTGTCGGTCCTACTGCGTTGCAGAGCTGCGTGGATCGGACATGCATGGGATGGTTTATCAGCGTTACATTAAACCTGATGCACCAAAGGTGCACAGACAAAAGTCAGCCCCGGAACATCTCCGTCTGTTCTGGGGTGGTGGTTTGGAGACATTCTGCTGCAGCCTGCGACGGGGGAGCACCGAGCAGGGGTGGGAGGGGGATTGGTGGGGGTGCTTAAATGCCGACGTCGGCCCAAAACACCAGACGTTCTGGGATTCTCCAGAACTCACGTTACGAGTCCGCCTCTGTGCACGGTGCTGCAGAGGGGTGGGAGTGTTGCACCAAGGCTCTGTGTTGGCATTTACTTCATCCTGACTGACACAGATGAGATCAGGGATGAAAGCGTTCACGATCAACACATCCCTAAGTCTTCCACGAGCTGCTCCTATGGGTGATTGGAAGATTCTCTTCAGTTCACAGTGAAGAGAAAGCAGCAATGTGAATTCTGGAGATGCTTCCAGTTGGATCGTCTCTAAGTCCCGCTGGAATTCCCACATATTCACACCAAGTCCCCCCCTAATTCAGTCTGATTGTCTATTGATCGTGTGTCAACAGGTCGAATTGACAAACGCGAAAGAGGATCATCGTCTTTTCGGTCAGCTTGCTGTGGTTGTGTGTGTGCGTGCACGCTGGGCCCGTAGGATGCAGGGCAGATAAAAGGCAGCCTGGAGGAGGGAGAAGAAAACGTGAGTGGAGTGGATCTATTGCATCGATGAGAGCGATGCTTTGTGTGTGATTACGCTGTTGGTCCATTGTTACTGGAGCTCTGCACAGCCAGCCTGTTAGCAGACAGACGGCCTCATCATGCTACTAGTCTTCACGTAAAGCTTCCTAACAAATCAGTGAGGTTGTATAAAGTGTTTCTGTATCAGCTTATTCCATTTATTTTTCTGCCTACCCCAACAGCTTTTCTCTTTTAAGTCCATCTTGCATAAATCTTCCACAACGACTCGTCGGTTTCCTCGTCGACTCTCCAGCACCATCGCCTCCCTGTTCTACCACAGAGCTGAGCGACAAGCAGCTGTATGCACGCCATGCTCTTCTTCTGAGGATGTGAAATGCAGAGCCTCTCCATCCTAGATTTTATCACCACGATTTACATTTAATTACCGACTAGCCGATAATACGACTGGGACATCCAAGAGGTTCCTTGAGTTTTCAGTTATCCACTCTGGCTGCTGGAGGTCCTCTAGGATGCTACCTCACCATCATTTGTGCCAAAACTGGAGTTTAGTTGTGAAATGGGCCAAATGGCACCGTGCCTCCTACAGAGGTTGTGCATGACTTTTACCTTTGCATCATTTTGATGGACAGGCTGTTATTATCTGTCATCTAAACTTTTTTCATTACCACAGCGTTTGGCCAGCCATGGAGAGTCTGCATGGGTTAGACTATTAAATGCTGATTTATGCATTGTTACTCACCCTGAGCTAAAAGGATCTCGCTGCTCTAATTGGACCTTCTATTCTCTCTTGACCTCCACATTTCCTCCCAAACACCCAGAATATCGACGTGGCTGACAGACTTTCACAAGACTTTGCAATATTTCACCTAGCACTCATACCAGGTGTCCAGTAGGGTTACCTTACCTTACTGGGCTCATCTGGACTCAGCCAAATCTAATTTTTACTTGTGTGTGTGTGTGTGTGTGTGTGTGTGTGTGTGTGCTTGCATATGTCTCTTAATGTTTTTAACCTGTTATGGGAATCTGGGGTCATTTTGTAAAGCACTTTGTTTGAAAAACGCTTTATAAATAAATCTGATTGATTGACTGATTCACACATGATGCAGATCCCAGCACACTAAGATGCCCTCCAGAACGTTCCGCTGGTCTTTGCAGGCTCTGCTGAAGTTTTGAGCTGGGGGGGGGGGGGGGGGGGGGGGGGGGGGGGAATGACACGTCTCACCTTTATGTTAATATTGTTTTATATGATGCACTCCACTTTGAACTGCACCAATCCAGCAACTGCTGCATTTTAATAACTAGTATTAAAGGTGAATACACCAATATTTGCACAAAAATAATTTTTGTTTTAAACTCTCAGTGACACACTTTGTGGATTTGGCATTTAATTTTTCTTGGCGTCTGGAAAAACATCTCCTTCCGCCCCCCTGTATTTGACTTTCTGCCCCCTTTATTTTGGTCCAAGATCATCACTGGGCTGGCCCTATTAAACATGTTCTACACCCCAGCTCAGTAGACTTAATGAAGTATTTTTAAGCCAGTATAAAAATGACTGAAACACAAATTTACATATTTGGCATTATTGACCAATATCTTTGATTTAATTTATTTGTTAAGAACATCAAGATCAGGGGTGTCAAACTCATTTTAGCTCAGGGGCCACACTGAGGGAAATCTAGTCCCAAGTGGGCCGGACCGGTAAATAAAAAAAAAAAACAACTTCAGATTGTTTTCTTTGTTTTAATACAATCAATATAAAACAAGGCTGGAGCCTGAGGACAGTGTAGTACAAGTACAACACCTGAAGTGTACTTGAAAATTTGAAAAATAAAAAAAAATACAAAAAACATTCCTTAGTGATTCAAAGAGCTTACAGATCACATGGCTAGATCAGTTTCATGCAGCACTTAAAGTATATTTGACTCATTTTACTTAACATCTTTTAGCTTTCACCAGCACATCAACATCAAAAGTCACATCCTGAGTGGCGGCCAACTTCAGGATGTGATTCAAGTTCTTGTGTGAGCCTTGAGCGCAGCTTTGTTTTATTTATACTCACTACAGAGAAAACTTGCTCACAATGATAAGTTTATTTTCACTCTACATTGTAAAGTATGAAAATAAAGTTTACACAATCGTCTCGCGGGCCAGATGGGCCGCACGTTTGACACCCCTGATCAAGATGCATTACAGTGAACATTGTAAAAAAGTAAAATTTTCTAGTGCAGAGAGGAGACAACCCATAGAAGCACTGATTTGATCTCATTTCAGAGAAAAATAGAGCAGGTTAGATGCACCTAATAAATAAAATTACTAACAAACTCAGGAATCTGTTTCTTTGCTTCATTGTTCTGGTGCTGAAAATATCACTAATGCGGATCAAAGGAGATACACAGATGCATGCACCTCTTATTTATTATTTGGAAATTAGTGAGTGTGGTTTACATCAATACATTATTTTATATCTGAAATTGATATGGATTGATCAGAAGTTGATGTGTATTGTTTATTTGAAAACTATTTACAGAGCAGCCTCAGAATTGAGATTAACTAGTTTTGATCACAACAGTAAAGGAACTGTTACAGAACAAGTTTTTCAGTAAAATCAGAACATTAATATTTAAGTGCATGAGTTAATACGTCTGAACTCATGCAGTAGGAACTAGGAAATATGAAATACTAGAACCTGACACAACTTTTTAAAATTTTTTTATTTTAATTTGATTAAACTGATTTTTTTCCTAACGTTGTTTGGATTTGTTTCCCACACACTGTTAAACAAAACAATGTTGACTGAGGTGTGTGTGTGTGAGAGAGAGAGGGAGAAAGTTAAAATAATAAAAAAAAACTTGACCGGAGCGGAGGCAGTGACTGACGCATGCATTTGTTTTCAGCTCTGTCTTGTCAAATGCACCACGTACGTTACGAAAAAAGTAACTTTAAATATTCAAGCGAAAAAGAGGCGAGCTGAAGAAAACCTAGGGAGCACGAAAGAAATATGAGCAACAGTGAAGCAAGCACAGAGATCGTTACTGTGTGTGTGCGTGGATGGGCCGGACGGACTGCGCTCCCGGCTGCAGTTTTGTGTGTAGGGAGGGGCGGGCGCTCTATGTGACTGGCCAATCACAGAGCGTTAAGACAGTCAGTTACCCAATGAGGATTTTCCTTCAGCACGATTACAGATATTTACGAGTTTTACTCGTTTCAAGCTCGTATTCGTCAAAAAAGCTTTATCCACTCATCCCTAGCTGTAACCACCCTGCCATGCCTCCTCCTCCTTGCTGCCTGCTGGCTGTGATCACAAGCAACAACAGAGTAGTTCCCGCTGCTTCTTCGGGAAACGGTGCAAAAAAAAAAATCAATAAAACTTGGCATCTTGTAGGCGTGGTGCTGGGATTTCAGCCGTGGCGGCCCGCCACGGCTATGCCTATGTAGGGCAAACACTAGGTTCCTCATTACAAGTGCTTGAACGTTACTGGTCCGTACAAGTTTTGAGAACGGAAAATCTTGGTTGGTTTTTATTGGCAGCCTAGCGGCCGTCACACATGTGGTGGAGGACTGGTCTCAGTGACTTCCTCTCATGGCTTTGACCCCACTGTGTGACAGTGGCATGGGGTGGTGGGATCTTTTAGGACTTACCCCTTCTTTCCACCGGAGTCGTCAGCAGCACGTTACTGCAGCAGCACGTCTTGCTCGCGGAAGCTGCTGCTTGGCCCTTCCCATGAGGCGCGAAGCAGCAGGGGAGCAGCTGTCACCGACAGAGCACAAAGTCACACGAGTGAGTTCGTCAGTAAACACAACAACAAGCAGGAGAAAATTACAACATGGTTTGTGTTTTATGTTCTGTCCGTTTTATAATCGCCAATACGGGCCTGAAAAACAAAGGAGACTGCTAGCTAGGTGATAACTTCTCACAGGACTCCACTGTTAGTAACTTTTTTAAAGTAAAGCAAACGGAAGGCAGTACCTTTCTTTATTCTGAAAATCTCAGGAGCTTCACTCTGTTTCCGCGTCCGATTTCCTGTCTTTCCTTCCCCAAAAATGTCGAACTTGACCCTTTCAGAGGCGTCGCGCATAGAAAATAGAACCGGCGCGTAAGGGCTGCGACATGCTGCTCCTGAGACGCGGCCGACTCGCACTGCTGACGGCTCCGGTGGAAAAGGTTTTGTTGACCACAACGGTTCCTATCAGCAGCTATGACGTGCTGCTGACGGCTCCGGTGGAAAGAAGGGGTTAGCTGCATCCTAGCATAGTTGGGCAAGCAGGCCTGTTACAGGGTCCTACCACAGCTTCATGTTGAAGGGTTGTCCTGGTAGTGATCTTCACATGAGTAGGACAAGGGGAGGTAGCAGGAGAGTAACTATGTAAAATGTAGCATCATGGCCATAATCCCAGCGTTCCAGCAGGTCAAGGGTCATTGGGAATGATGTGCTAGGACTGGACTAACACAGATCCAAAGGTTATCTGTGTGACACCATGTACGTGTTTATAACAGAGATCTAACACAAAAACACTGGTACCTCTGTTCCACTCAGCTCCTAGCCTAGCCCGACTGTATAGCATTGTTCTGGGATGGTGAGCTAGCGTGCTTACCCTCATTAGCTTTAGCTCCACAGTCATGATTTGACTTAACAATCACTGAACGAGTCTGCAGCACTACTCTTATTTGTGGAAGTCATACATGAAGCAGGGCGGCTCGTGCTTCCTTCTCCTTCCTTCTCCTGTGTAATGATTCTGGTGGAGACTAGGAGATGGCCAACACCGTGGTGGCTGTTCCAGCTGCGTTTCAAAGTGACACCAATACATTTACTACCTGCAGTGCTGCTCAGTGTTGGAATAGACCTGAAGTAGTATCGGTACTACACTAGTTTCCATCAGTTGTGATGTGTGGAGAAACTACAGAGCATTTCACAGTGAGCTGTTCTTCAGAGGAAAGGTCTACGTTTGGTCTCCACACGACTATGAACAGAGCTTCTGTTATTTGTATGATGATAGGGGACACCATGTTGTAAGGATGGACAATGTTCAGAAGCCTCTTCAATGTTAAGAGGACAGAGCGTAGTTAAGGCGACCTTTTGGTTCTTTACTCAGAATTAAAGATGGAGAGCTGGTTTAACGGGTGTTGGGCGACCTCCACTCAGCAGCTTCAGGGGTCAGGAAACACCATCAACAACCCAACAGTGTACTATAGATGGATTCCTCGTGTCCTTCTATCAGTGATGTGGTGAGAAAGCAGGGTTTGAGTCCTTTACTGAGCTATCTGCTTAAGTGTTTTCAGTTAAACGTCCTACTTATACTCCGGTGATCTGCTAGAGGTTCAGATCTTCTCTGGCAGTCGACTGCTGAGTACACACGTCTCTTGGATTTGATTGGCCTCTGACTGGGCATCTACGGAACGCTGCGTGTTTCCTTTGTGTCATGTGGAACGTTGGTACAGAATCTCAGTCAGCCAGCACATAAGGGGGGTTAATCGGGAGGCAGCTGGTCATCAGAAGGGCTTCTTCAGTGGGATTGGTAGAGGACATCTGCATCTGGGCTCCAGGGTTAACAGCTGGTTTAAAATCCTACATAAGCAGATACCTGCTCTTGATGTTTCATGTCATCATGCAGGTTTATGTTTATGACCCTGTCAGTTAGACATTTCACTCTGAGCTTCACCGAATTATACCAAAGAGGTACAGACGTCCAGGAGAATGATCAGAAGGTTGTGATTGAGAACCTAGCTCACGGTTTCTGAACTAGATCTGTCGTTGGAGGGAAACGGTCACAGGAGACCTGAAATATCTCCAAAGGTTCAGATGTGTTGCTTCATAACTAGATCTAATATTAAAATAGCTTAATGCGGCTAAACGTGCTCTAGGTGATCACATGGTCAGGTTGGATGTGTGGATGAATGAATGACTTGTGCTTTCCAGATGCTTGTTATTTAAAATCATCTCCTCACTGATGCAGTACCATTTAGCACCTAGCAAACACCCATAATGATCCCTGTGTCCTTATTTAGCCATACCTGTTGTTTAACAGCCAGTGTTCATTTTAAAGTGGCAGTGTGTAGTTTCCTGCCACTAGGGGGCAGTAAATACATTTCAGGGTAGTATAGCACCATGTCGCCGTGACTGTTGCTAGTTTAAAAAAACATTACGATAAATGTTGTTACCTGTGGATCAGAAAGCATGCAGCTCTGGACTTTGTAGGACTTTATTTCTATTTCCCTAAACTAATGATTACCATATTTTCCGGACTATAAGTCACACGATAGTTGAATCTCAGATAGAGGAGGAGCAATGTGGTTTTCGTCCTGGCCGTGGAACTGTGGACCAGCTCTATACCCTTGCAAGGGTGATGGAGGGGGCATGGGAGTTTGCACGACCAATCCACATGTGCTTTGTGGATTTGGAGAAGGCTTATGACCGTGTCCCCAGGGGCACCCTGTGGGGGACGCTCCAGGAGTATGGGGTGGGTGGCTTTCTGTTAAGGGCCATTCAGTCCCTTTACCAGAGGAGCGTGAGTTTGGTCCGCATAGCCGGTAGTAAGTCGGACCTGTTCCCAGTGAGGGTTGGACTCCGCCAGGGCTGCCCTTTGTCACCGGTTCTGTTCATCACTTTTATGGACAGAATTTCTAGGCGCAGCCGTGGTGTGGAGTGTGTCAAGTTCGGTGGCAGGAGAATCTCGTCTCTGCTTTTTGCGGATGATGTGGTCCTCCTAGCTTCATCCAGCTCTGACCTTCAGCTCTTGCTGGGTAGGTTCGCGGCCGAATGTGAAGCGGCTGGGATGAGGATCAGCAACTCCAAATCTGAGACCATGGTTCTCGACCGGAAAAGGGTGGCTTGCCACCTCCGGGTCGGGGGAGAGGTCCTACCTCAAGTGGAGGAGTTTAAGTATCTCGGGGTCTTGTTCACGAGTGAGGGTAGGAGGGATCGGGAGATCGACAGGCGGATTGGTTCGGCGTCTGCAGTGATGCGGACGCTGAGCCGATCTGTCGTGGGGAAGAGGGAGCTGAGCCAGAAAGCCAGGCTCTCGATCTACCGGTCGATCTACGTCCCAATCCTCACCTATGGTCATGAGCTTTGGGTAATGACCGAAAGAACAAGATCGTTGATACAAGCGGCCGAAATGAGTTTCCTCCGTAGGGTGGCCGGGCTCAGCCTTAGAGATAGGGTGAGGAGCTCGGACATTCGGGAGGGACTCGGAGTAGAACCGCTGCTCCTCTGGATTGAAAGGAGCCAGTTGAGGTGGTTTGGGCATCTGGTCAGGATGCCTCCTGGACGCCTCCCCGGGGAGGTGTTTCGGGCATGTCCTGCCGGCAGAAGGCCCCCGGGTCGACCCAGGACACGTTGGA
Source organism: Nothobranchius furzeri (assembly GCF_043380555.1). NCBI lineage: Eukaryota > Metazoa > Chordata > Actinopteri > Cyprinodontiformes > Nothobranchiidae > Nothobranchius > Nothobranchius furzeri. Next base: position 45,994,994 of record NC_091754.1, on the reverse strand, counting down.
GAGGTTACATCTCCAATCTGGTCCGGGAACGCCTTGGGGTCCTGCCGGAGGAGCTGGTGGAGGTGGCCGGGGAGAGGACGGCCTGGAGCTCCCTAGTTGGGATGCTGCCCCCGCGACCCGGACCCGGATAAGCGGAGGAAGACGAAGACGAAGACGAAGATAAGTCACACTTTTTTCTTAGTCTGGCTGGTCCTGCGACTTATATACCAAATTGACTTATATACCAAATGATGTATGTTGCGCTGCTGTGGGCTGGCTCCAGTCCAGGTTTCAGCTCCTCTGCTCCGCCATCACCTGCTGGAGCCTGTGGCGAGCTGCTGCGGGCCGGTGTCGGTACAGGTTCTACTCGGGTGCAGGATCGGCTCGGGGTCCTTCGACTGCCGATGACGTCACATTACTGCAAATCTACTCGGCTTTCACACATACGTTTTGGAAAGATATCAGCAGTTTTGTTAATACATTCTTGTTTGTTAACACCTAAATGTTTTCTTTATGATTGTAATTTGTTAATAAAACACCAAATTATCTTTGTTTTGTAAAGAATGTGAAACTGCATAAAACCAACATCGGACTGACAACAAATAGAACAGTTCTTATATGTGAAGCCACATCTGTTTGTATTAATGTGGAGTTTGTCTGTATATTTCCTTAGTTGTTATCTAAATACATTCTTTGACTCAAAATATTGCTTGGTGTCTTTCAATAAAGTTGTTATATTTTATTTTGCCCCATTTCATCAACATCAAGAGCTTTTGAGGGTCACCGTTTATCATTTGCTTATATTTTACATTTCCTTTAGAAATTCAAACAGATTTTCTCCAAAAACTGTTGATTTTTGGACTACAGGACTACAACCGCTAAGACTATGACCGCAACTTTGTTCTGACCAATCAAAATCATAACGTGATAACGTAACTTCTGTAAGCTTCATGTTCAGCCAATCAACTACTTTGACGTCATCGGCAGTCGAAGGACCCTGAGCCGATCCTGCACGCGAGCAGATCCTGTACCGACACCGGTACCGACCCAGGAATGAGCTCCCTTGTCCCGCTGGTAGGGTTTGAAACACTGCCATCCTCTACTGGAGACCGTGGCGCTCTGCTGCGCCCTGGTTGTTTATTCTGTTACTGTTACCGGTACTTGTCTTGCAATGTGAAACTCTTGGTCTCAGATTTTGTAAGAAAAATAATAAATTTTCCCCCAAAATGTGACTTATAGTCCAGTGTGACTTATATATGTTTTTCTTCTTCTTCATTATACATTTTATGGCTGGTGCGACTTATACTCCGGAAAATACGGTATACAAGACAAGGTATGAATGAAGCTGGATGTTTTAGCATAACCTTTCTTAAGCATCTGAGAGAGCTTGTGGAGTCTGGGTTGTAAAAGTAATTTGGCTGTATGGTTTGATAAGCTAGAGATTTGTTTATAAAACCATCCGATGCCATTTGTGCCGAGTCTACGCGCCCTTGTGTGGAGATTCCTGTGCAATCCAGGGGTCAAGAGGTCAGGATGGACACCTCTGGGGACCAGGAACCTGTAGATTAGCTCCGATACGACCTGTCTAGTCTGAGAACATTCATGTGACGACAGAAAGCTGGAGTGCTTGTTTTGCGTCTGAGGCTGTTCGGTGGCTCTTGAACGAGCCGCTGTGTCTGAAATCACCCGCAAGCATGGTAGGGCAATGCTTTGACCCGAGGTGAAAAGACAGGATGGTCCTAAAATGCTTTCTCATCTGGTAGGCTTGGTTGGGAGGCAGCTGAAGATCAGAAATAATTCTGTTTTATCTCCTTCCTTGTTTATAAACTTGTACAAATCAGAGTTTGAATGTCCCGCCTTCCCTCCGAGATACTAAGTGGTTTATTCTCAGTGTGAAGCAAAAATGTTAAACATTAATAATAACCTCATTATAATGTGTGTGAGTATACTGGTAGATGAACTTGTTAAGTTAACAAACACTGGTCTGGTGCAGTTTAAGGTCTGAGATGAATCACTGCAGGAAAAATATTCATTTATCATCATTGATTAATGATTATAAATGAATAGTGTGAACTTATGAATACACATTATTCACACACTTTAGGGTTCAAACATCTTGTTCATTCAACACATTAGATTATTTCAACCTGATCTGTAAAGTCATTTATGATTAAAGGAAGAAGAATTTTGTTCAGAGTGAAGATGCAGGAGTCTCGCCTGAGGCCTTGAGCAAGACAAGATGGCTTCCTTGGTCAGCTGCATGTCTCATATCCTTGTTTCATTCTTGGAGGCCAGACAGACGTGCTGCGTCCCTGGATGTGTGACACAGTTTGTGGTTGCAAATTAAAAGTGAATTTCTGTTCATGTTGATGAAAACTTGACCGTTGGTACGCTACAGGACGCCGTCACCAATATTTTCCATCGACTAGACATTATTTTATTCATTTTCAACGTTTTGATGGATCTTTCCATAAATTAGAGGTAAAAACTACACATTGTCCCTTTAATTCTGCTTCTCACTGATTATTTGAGCGGTTTTACAATATTTGAAGTAAAATCAAAGCCAGCCGTTCCAGAGATTGGACTTGATGTCTCTGGGTTGTCCTCCATGCTAAAGCCAGTTGTGTGGCAGCAGCTTTTGTAGATCAGAAGAATCTAATATAAGGAGAAGGCCAGGGTGGAGCTGCTGATTACAATCCTGCATATCTGTCCCAAAGTGCACTTCCTGCCTTGCTAGTTACATGACATTCCCTGGAGACACCCACCTCCTTATCAACTGGTCTCCTGAGGAACTTAATAGGCTAAACCCCATCTTCATTTCCTGTTCTTGGTGCATCGGTCCCTTCCTGTGACAGAGATAATAATCCATCTGAAACACAAAGACAGCACAGTTTGTGTTTATGCATCTGTGCTCTCCACCGTGTCAATAAATCTGGTCACAAACATTTTCACCAGTGGGGCAGAAGAACCAACAAATACAGAGTGGATCTCCAGTCAAAGGCCCTGTGTGAGATTTTTTTCCTGCTGCTGCGACAAAACCTACAGATTAAAAGGCATATTTGTCCAAACGGAGACTGTTTGTGTTTGTACCTGTTCCCATGAGTGGCTGCACGCAGCGGCTGCATAGCATTGATACGTCCCCCTCAGCAGCAGTGTGTGTTGGTGTACAGTAGTGGGACAGGGGGTTGCTTCTCCTAGAGAAACCCACTCAGAGACGTCTGGGGAACCTCTGGCACCAGGAAGGGCGGCCTCAGCAGCTGTAACGCTTCACAAACAGCAATCTTATCAGCACGTACACACAGGCTAGTGGAAATGTCACAGCCAGCCTTCACAAAGCTTTTAATACATTCAGTGTTTTATAGGAAACCTAAACAAGCTGGTCATGTCACCACAGCTCCACCGTAAATACGTGTCATTCCTTACCCAACGGCACGGATCCTCTCTGCACATGCGTGGGGACAAGATGGGTACAAGGTGGGGAAAGTGGTTTTGAGATGGATGGAAGGGAGTCTGGAGCACACCAAGATGGGTAGTCCTGTCAAAGTTTGGTATCAAACGGTGTTTCTAGGTAAGGTGGTCTTGTTTTGGATGTACACGGGTAGCTTGTGGGGTGGATAAGAAGAGACCCTGGCTTATAGAGACCAGACACGATGCCTCTTATGGAGGACAAACCAACCTGCATGTGCTGTAGATGTATGGCAGTCCCAACCCTGAGAGCAGGGTTAGGGTTGGGTAGCTGACATGTAGCCAACTAGAACTACACAAAGCTAGGATCTTCATGAGCTGGACTTTCCTGTCAGGCTCAACCCACAAACACCTCAACCCTTTCTTGTTGCAGAAACATTATGCTGCTGTTGTTATGGGAACATCACGTTGGTGCATCACGTATGTGTTTAGATGAAGAGAAGACCCCAGTAACAGTGGCTAATGGAGATGCTAATAAAACCAAAGTAGACGTGCTTCTGATTCCCATAATTCACTGTGGTCCCAGAGATAATGAAATAGGCCCACACCGACATGATGTGTAGATGATTGGAGCTGTTCAGGCTTTTCCTTCATCCATAGCCTCAGCTGGACCCCGACCCTGCTACCCAGCCACAGCTCGGAGACTCTGACCAGTACAGCCTGGAAACTGGAGAAGCTAAGCTATGTGTCCGTCACACTTTGGTCCTTGTCTCAGTTACTTTAATCCTTGTTTCCCAATTTTCTTTCCTGCTTCAAACGCATCAACGTCAAGGACAGAATATCGACTTGCTGCCTCAAACGTTCCACCCTCAGCCAGGCGCCGCTGCAGAGGCGCAATCAATGTTTCTGCTGGTCATAATCTTCTGTCTGATACGAGTGAAGCAAAGTGCTGCAGAAGCCTCCAAAAGAGCCAAAGTAGTTATATCAGCATGATTTTCATCAGTGTCTGACTTTCAAGAGGAAATTACACCCAGAGTGTGTGTGTGATTCAGGATCTTCCTTTGTTGTGTGCTTGCGTGTGTGTGTGTGTGTGTGTGTGTGTGTGTTTCAGGATTTTCCTTTGTTGTGTGTGTGTGTGTGTGTGTGTGTGTGTGTGTGTGTGTGTGTGTGTGTTTGTGTGTGTGTGTGTGTGTGTGTGTGTGTGTGTGTGTGTTATCAGGAAACTCAATACTAGGAAAACCATTCAGACCCCCCAGGTGTGTAGATCAGAAGAATCAGAAACTACTACAGAAGAGGTGAGGGGAGACTTTAGGGTCTATGTGAGGTCCCCCCCCCCCCTCCCCCCAGCAAACATCAAAAGCAGAAGTGACTTGTGGAAATCTGCAGTTGTCTAATTTGCTGTGCCGCAGCAACAAACCCAAACGTGATTTCATGGTGGGCTTTTTCTTTCTCACCTCTGGTTAGTGAGACCAAACACTCGTGTTTGTGTGTGTGTGTGTGTGTGTGTGTGTGTGTGTTGGTGGTGGTGGTGGTGGTGGTGGGGTATTAGTCCAGGGGAATGCTGCCCACTTTAAACCTTGTTGTAGAAATCCAATATTGTGATTATGATGCAGTCTGGTGGATTTCACAGCTTTTAAACGCACAAGTCCTAGAGCTGCCTGCATGTTTGTGTGCATGTAGGTGTGTGTGTGTGTGTGTGTGTGTGTATGTGTGTATGCATTAGCTCAGTGCTGGCATGTGCAGAAGGTGCACGGATGGTTGTTCCACCCAGTGTGAGACCGCTGGGCATGGGAGCTCTCGGGCTGCAATGAAAAGCACGACTGGATGGGAAGGAGGTGTGAAACGGCAAAAGTCATTTTGATAAATGCAGCAGGTTCAGGTTCAGATCTGCACAATAAGTGGAAATAAGAGTCAGTCATCAGAACGCAGTCGGGCTTGTAAACGCTAAAGAGATGTGCTGCAAACACTCAATGCTCACCAAGACCGAGAAACTTCACTTCCTTACAGAGTCATATGAGAGAGGTTCTGGTCCTCAGAGGTTCAGGTCCACAGGGGTTTAGGTCCTCAGTGGTTCTGGTCCCTAAAGTTTCAGGTCCCTATGACATGAGGAAAAGCTCCTGTTCCACCCAAACCCAAAGGTTCCTTAAACGTTGCGTAGAGTTCCTCTGCTGCCAGGCTCTGCAGACACGTGACCATGCAGGTGAAGGACTTTTGTCATAAATCAACATTTTCTCCTCCCAACAGTGAAGAGCAGTCTTTAACATACCTCTCAGGAGGTCCTAGTGTGAACGCTGGTGCTGCTCGTGATTAGCTGTACTTTGTGGTTCCAGCCATTACAGATACTTGTGTTTACAGCTGAGCCGTCTGTGGGACTCATACACGCATTTCTAAGTAACGTAGCAACATTTAGGTCGTGGAAACTGTTTGTGAGGAGGATCTTAGCATCTGTGACGAACTCCACATCGTACACGAGTGCACCATGTTGAGTAGACAGTGGAACCCTTCTGTCTTTCTCGAAGACTTCTGGTTGTTTTTAATCTTTGGCTTAAGCAGCTCTCGTTATCCAGCACCTGCTTCAGGTGTGTCAGCGGAGCGCGGATTCATCCAGAACATTCAAACATCACCGAGTGTGTCTGAGGAGAAAGGCCAGAACCTCATGGCCTCTTCAGCCAGCTCCCTAAAGACAGAAAGAATGAAAATGATCTTTTATAAAGCGCCTCTAAAGATAAAAATCACAAAAACAAAAATTTAAATTAAAAAAAGATTACAAAAAATGATTCAGATGACTAAAAAACAGTGATTAAAAATGTAAGTAAGGGAAAGAAGGAAATGAGTAAATCCTGGGAAAGGTGGAACAAGAGCAGACCAAGGAGAGGCTGGTGATGAAGGTCCCACCAAACTTGAACAGGTGAGTTTCAGCTGCTTTTTAAAGGAGACCACTGAGTCCACTGATCTCAGGCTCAGGGGGACAGAGGTCTGGGGGCCACAGCAGCAGGTCTTTAGCCTGGTGTGCTGCACAACCAGTAGTAAACTCCTAAAAGAAAGAACCCCAGTTAAAGCGATGGGCACCACGGGGAAACAGACGAGGCTTCTTATGAACACTTTACTAACCCTAACCCTTTCATACGAGCCGTTTAAACTATACATACAAAATGAAACAAAAGAAATATCTAAATTTCTCTTCTAGCAAATATTTGTGCTGCACTTCTACAAAAAATAAAATCAATGTTTGGACTTATTCTGTGTTCATAAATCAGTCCGTGCATTATGACATCACATGCACAAAATAATCACCCATCATCATTATTAGACTGACGGTTGGCGGTGAGAAACTCGCTCATCCCTACTCTGGCCAGTATCTTTAAGCTCAGCGACTGGATTTACTAACCCAAACTAACTAGGTGATGCATGACTGCAGGAGGCCCTGCTTTCTAAACCACACCTGTCGTAGAAACGAGCTCAGGTGTTCCTGGGTCACACCCCTCTTCCTACACACACTTTCTACCAAAGGTGGACAACGCTAAGTACCTTATGGATATTCTGCATCTAGATAAGGTGGTAGATCTGTGGCAGTTCACAGGTAACCAGGGCAACCATGACTGAAATGGAGGTGCTTGCGGGTGATGGTGACGGTGTGGACCTGCAGAGCGATCAGGGCAAAAAATAAAATAGAAACATGAAAGAAGTGTTCAGATGGAGGCAAAGAGGAAGATGGACAATAGTGACACCTTCCAGAACAGCTCAGGGGTCGCTGAGAGGTTCCAGACAAATGTGAACATTTATTTTAACCCAACGTTAAGTGAGTCCAGTCAAGTTCAAGAAACCAGTTAGACGTGATCTGAGCCTTGTGACCTGGTCCAGCTGGGGGCATGTGGGGTTTAAACCAGGCTCAGGTGGGACTGAGGGCCCCCTCCATGCTGAAGTGTTGAGTCCCAGCCCTGACTGATGGTGGCGCCTTGGTTGACCATGAGTCTGGTCCTTCACATGGAGGAGTCTGGGTGTCTTTCACAATCAATTCAAATTCAAAAATACTTTATTAATCCCAGAGGGAAAATAGAGTTTCACTACACACAGTTCAGAGATCAGACATATACACATAGACACATGACAAGAATTGGTGACTGGTCATTCGCAACACGAGTTACGCTACCGTAATAGATCAAGAGGGTTTATGTGAGGATAGAGTCAGGGGGAGGGAAAAAAAGGCACTTCAGAGTTACCCTCAACAGCAAGGGCAGCTTTGCTATGCAAAAAACCACCTCAGACAGATGTGCACACAGACTTCAGACATTACACAACATAAGTGTCCACTAGGTGGGGAGGTAGGGTTGGGACTCTCCTCACTTCAGTGCGTGCAGCCGCATGAAGCAGCGCTCGTCACCTCCGTTTGGACAGGGGAGGGCAATAATGGGTTAAAGGGCACATTGACTCCTAGATACGGTTCCACGGCCCTCACCGGTCACAGTCCTGCCCAGGCTGGGGTAGGGAGAAAGGGTTTCCATGGCAATGGCAGCATTCCACATTTCTTCTGAGGGGGGAGTTATCACTTCATCCTCACTGGCTCCAAGGGCACCAGATTCAGATAAGAATTGTTTGGGGACAGACAGAGATACTTTCCTCTCTGTCCTGGTGCTCTGTTGGTCTTCAACCCCTCTAGATCTAATAATGGCGTAATTAATCTATCCCGATCCGTGCTGATCCATCAACTCTCTCCTTGATGGAATCCACCTTCTGTGCCAGAGCCTGAAAGTTCCAAGCTTACGACTCATCTCGACAATTATATGAGTTTGTGCGTTCACAGCGCAGTGTAATCCATCCCTGAGCTCCGGGATTGAGCCAATATTCCTCAAAAGCTCGTTAATTTTCCGGTAAGCCAGGTAACCACTCATATCAAACAGCAGGAATCCCGACACCAAAACGACGAATATCCAGACATCTTCAGAGTCCTCTACAGACAGTTGAGAGAGGCAGATCAGGTTCCACTGTTTCCAGGAGTCCATGATATACCCAGCTGGCTCTGTCCCAGAGGGGCATCCGGGAGCCCCTTCTCCCGTTCTCATCGTTGAATGCAAACAGAACCAGGCAATGAGGAGACCTCTGGGTGGCTCGTCTGGTCGGGGACGGTTTCAGAGACCCATCTGGTAGAGAGGGAGGAGTGGGCTCTCTTTAGGAAGAAACGACCAGTTGAATCCTTTAAAGGGAGGTTCTAGCAGATTTATGGGGTAAAAAAATGAAGTTGACTACAGCGACGTCCACACTGACTAATCAGCACTTTGTGATATAATTGCAAAAGATAAAATGAGCACATTGCTGTCTTATCTACCATCTTCTTTTCCCATGGCAGTCCGCCTCATGGCTGGCTAGATTTCTGCTCTGAGGCCAGTCTCAGTGAACAAACGGGGTTCTCTCCCTCTTAACTGATGGTTCTCCTTGAGGAGTATCAGTTTAAAATGATTCATCTAAAACACGGTCCCCGTCCTTCTGATCCCAGCAGGCCGACAGCTAAACTCACATTTACTGATTATGCTTTAAAAGAAGAAAAATGGCCGAAAAGCACCGTCAGACTGCTCTAACCATGTGAACGGGCCGTGGCGTCTTCAGGTGAACCAGTGAGTAAACAATGACAGAGTGAGTGTGAGGTGGTGGAGGAGGGGGAGGGAGAGGTGGTGGTGGGGGGAGGAGGTGATTGAGGAGGAGGAGGGAAGGAGGTGGTGGGGAGGGGGATAAGGAGAAGGGGGGTGTTGGTAGAGGAGGAGGAGATGGTGGAGGAGGTGAAGGAGCAGGAGGTGAATGGGTAGATAAGAAAAAGAAGAGGTTTCTGTCTTTAGGACTTGGTTAAACTCCTCCTGACTTTGGTCTCAGAATTTGTCTCAGAAGGTTTCAGACTTCTGTAGCTTTAGGCAGCAGCTCAGGAGTAGAGCGGGTTAGGTCCAGTAATCAGAGGGTTGCGGGTTCGATCCCGGCTCCCACCAGAGAATGCTGCTGCTGTGTCCTTGGGCCAGGCACTGGTGGTGGTCGGAGAGAGCGGAGATGCCTGTGTTCAGCAGACTCACCTCCATCCTGCTCTCCAGGGCAGCTGTAGCTAGGATGAAGCTCATCACCACCAGCGTGTGAATGGGTGAACCACCGATTGTGTTGTAAAGTGCCTTGGGGGACTTTGAGGACACTTGAAAGCACTACATCAAATACAGGCCATTTACCTTTTTTAAGAAAACAAGTGGCTGCTGGCCACGCCCACCCCACTCCTGATTGGCTGGTTTGAGGTGAGGAGCTGCTACTCCTCTAGTGTGTGTGTGTGTGTGTGTGTGTGTGTGTGTGTGTGTGTGTGAAAAGCTTCTCTTAACCTCTAGTAGGGCATTTATTAACCAGCTGAATATTGGACCAAACTGATTTTTTTTTTTAGGATCTTCATCATCAGTGATTGGAGGCAAAGCCAGACTCGTAGTTGCGTTCAAGTAGCCTTTAGTCTGGGCCTCTTCAGAAACACGCCGGGAGTCCAGCTCAACGTTGGTGTGTGGGTTCATTTACCTGTCGTAGCTGCGGCTGCCACTCAGCCTTCTCCTGCAGACCAACATGATGTGGTTAGGAGAGCAGTAAGATGTTGCTGCTGGGACTCAATCAATGACAGCTCAGTGGTAAAGGCTGGAAACGGCTCCTTAATGACCTTAAAGCAGCTTTGTTAGTGACTGTAAACAATAAACGGCCTCCCACAGGGGCAACGGCTTTATTAGTTTACAGAAACACGTCTGCAGCTGGAAGAGTAAAAGCTGCAGCGTGGAAAGGATAATAATACGCCTTTGTACGTGGAAGCTGCTTTGTGGGATTCATGGAACCATCTGGGCTGAAGATGTCCTCCATGCTGCTGGCTCCAGGTTCTCCCAGCTACAGCCTGGGCTCTGAGCCTCAGCTGTGTGCAGGTAAACGTAGCGGCAGTCTGCTGGTGACTCTCAGAGCAGAGGTCAAGTCGGGGTAATTCAAGTCCTCAAATGAAACCTAAGGAATTATTTTAAAACAATGAGCTGAACAGGGCCGTGCAGAGACCTTTGAAGAGGCGGGTGCTGAAAGTTAAAAAAGGGGCGCATATAGAGGAAATTTTTTTTAACAGATTCACGATCCAACAAGTTAAAAAGTTCAGATAAGGACACCCTTGGTTTCAAACAACATAATATAAATTAGTAAAAATATGTCATTAATTAAGGTAACTTTATTTCATAAACAATTATTTTAGTTTGTAATGTTAGATTAAATAGTATGTTTGGTTAAGTAAATTGCTTTAAGAGCTATTTATTTATTAACACTACTTGAGACCAATAAGCTGCAATACTCTTATTTAAATACAGAATATCACCTTGCCTGGTCTTGATTTGTTTTAGTCAGAAGATTCTAGGATTCTTTTATTCATTAAGGGATCGTACACACTTCGTTTGATTCAAGAAACAGTCAGGTTTATAAAAAAAATTAAGAATTTATTTTATAAACGATTTAAGACTTGACAAAATATTTAAACTATTATTTACTGTGAGTGGATGCAAACTACAGGATGATGTCTAGAACTTATGTGTGAATATAATGTAATGGAGTCAGAATCTCCGTTTCTCAGAGAGATGAGTTCTGGACATAAAAGAATTTGGTTTGCAAATAAGCTATGAAGTTGTTATTATCAAAACCACATACAGACGCTATCTCGCTGTGTTCTACCTCATCCGTTCTGAAGACCCCCGTTTGTATCCAAGATGTCAAGGAGCCGACGACCCCACTGCACTTGGTTCGTAGAGAAACCTTGATGCGACCAAATCAGTCCTGGGATGTCTCCGGGTCACAACGATAGATGAAACCGAGCGTCTTAAAAATAACTCTGAAGGAGTTTGTGTTAGCTTTGTTCTGCAGGTACTATCTTGTTGTTCTCAGCTTCGCAGGTGCGAAAAAGGTTAAAGGTTTTGACAACGTGTCAAAATCCTTTCTGGTTAAAGAGGTGCTAAAGATGGCCGGTCTGAAGCTCGCTCTAGAACTGACAAATTACTCAAAGACATCTTGTTTTAAAGAATTGATATTATGGTTTGGCCCGCCAGTCAGGGGCTGATAAGTTTGACAGATGTTGCCAAGCGTCTCAGAGACTCGCCCTCGTTGATATGGACACTCTGAATCTAGGCAAAAGGTTAACTATGTGTCATGCGTTGACTTAACCTTACTCTGTCTTGTATGAGTGCAAATGGTGATGACCTCATCCAGTAAACATGCTAAGCATATGTCATTAACACAGATCGATGAACATTTCATTGCATATAATTATAAAATCTTCTTTCTTCTGGTAATAAAGGAGTTCATTTAAAAGAGTTTCTCTGTGAAAGACCTTGGAGGAGAGAGAATGCTATTGTTTATCCTTTATTATCTCTCTCAGCCTCTGATTCCAGCTGGTGTGAGGAAGCAGGCTCTGATTTAAAGGGACTACGTGTATAGACTTCAATTCTCCTGTGAGGGGGAAATATTGTAAGTTTTGTCATAGCCAGGTTGAATTGACCTGGCTGTAGATCTTGACCTGTGGGATCTCAAAATCAGGCCATTTCGTCACGTTACAAGTTTTTAAAGCTGACTGATGTTACAACCATATTTTTGCCCCTGATCTGAATTCAAGTTGTTTGATTTTTGATTATCTTCCAATACTGAGTCATGTTTTAATACCAGGTGGTGATGCAATGCATTAAAAAAAAGAAGAAAAAAATGGACAAAGTCCCATAGTCATCATCACATACAGGTGATCTCATTGGAGGGGACTGGTGAGATGCAGCAGTGGTTACACTCGGGAACTATTTGGTGGTTTTACCCCAATCCAACCCGTTAAAGCTGAGTGTCAAGCAGGGAGGCATTGGGACCCATTGTTAAAGTCTTTGGTATGACCCGACCGAGAATCGAACATGATCTCACAGTCCCAGGGAGGACACTACCACAAGGCCACTGAGCTGGTGCCAGATTGTCCTTCTATCTGTATTTGTATTTGAAATTGACTAGAGACAGGTGGTAAAATATGAGTAAAATCAAATAAGTAAAATACAAAATTCAACAAAACAGAAAGTTATCCAGCGTGATCTACAGCTATGGTAGCTGAGATCTTTTCCTGTCTGTAGGAAATTCCTGATCCAATTCCATGATCTCACTCTGAACTTAACACTAAACATGAGAACTCTGCTACCAACCTAACAACACTCTTTACAGAAGGACACACACACACACACACACACACACACACACACACACACACACACACACACACACACACACACACACACACACACACACACACACACACACACACACACACACACACACTGCCATTTCATACCATTTGCAGAATACTGCACAGATGATCAGTTATCTCCTCTGTTTCGTTCTCCGCTCTCCCGTCTTGGTTCGCTCCGTTTCCTGTGATGCTGAAAAGCTGTTTTCCCTCTAATAGCGATTTTCAGAGTAACATGAATTACATCAAGTAATACCATGTTGGAAAGCCCGTTTTATGTGCTTTTAGAAACCATTGGAATTACTTTAATTCGATTAGTTATTCAGACGTTATCATGCGGAGAATCTCTCGTGTCCTCTTTTCTGTCTCAGACATGCTGACTCTGCTCATCACACACACACACACACACACACACACACACACACACACACACACACACACACACACACACACACACACACACACATACACATACACAAACTATTGCAAGAGCCTTAACTAGAGCTCAGTCAGTTTGTGTAATTTCATCCAATGGTTTACGAAAAAACTAACTATTATATACGTGTTTGAAGCCATTGTGCAATGGAACGCTGGCAACAAAGCTCTGCCTGATCAACACTATCCAAGTCAGTCATTGACTATTCTCCCAATCAATTACTAACCAAAACCTCATGCTTTATGCAAAACATGTTTTATTGAAACATTAACTCATTTTCGGCATACCAATCTTTTAGGGCTGGGCAATAAATTGAAAATGTATCGTTATAAAAATTTCTGACCCTTATCGAGAAAAATTTTCCCATGTCAATAAATTTGATAATAAAAAAATGAATAGATGTGTGTAGGTTGCAGTGGCGGCTCCAGACTATTTTTACTGGGGGGACAATGGGGGGTCCCGGCCATTTCAAGGGGGGTCTCAAGAAAACAAAAAATGCAGTGGACAGCTAGTAACTGCATATTACTGCAACTAAACAACAAAAATACTACTACTACTTTGTTTTTAACTAATTAGTCAATTGCAGTGTGCAAATAATGTCCTTTAATTGCCATCGCCACACCCATGACAGAAAACATATTTACAAAAGAGTATCTACTCTCATACTCTCACCACTTCTGTCCAGTTTCCCCCTCCTGTCTGTTGCTCTTTTCTCCAGTCTCCTCCTGTCTTCTTCTCTGCTCCTCTTGTCTCCAGTCTCTACTTGTCTTCTCTCCATTCTTCATAGCTGTGATTTACTGCAACATATGAGTTTATAGTACACAAGAATAGGTTAGTATTTATGCTAACAACAACAACAACATAATAGAAAGAGAGTCACTTCACTCACATTATTGACAGCTCTTTTGTCCAGTCTCCTCCTGTCTTCTTCTCTGCTGCTTTTCTCCAGTCTCCTGTCTTCTTCTCTGCTCCTCGAGACCCACGGTTGTAATATTACTACATCAGATTTAAGTCTACAAAAATAAACCTTCCCCATTTTTCTTCTTTTTAAAACCACATTTACATTGCTAATAGGTCCTATTGTTCAGTTCTGCAACCCTATTGGCTGTTAAAATGTGTAAATAGGCCCGCTTATCTGGCCTCCTAGAACAACATGTGAAAGGTTAAAAAAAGATTTTGCAGTTGTTTTCTAAATTTGGGTCTCTGGGGGTTAAGTCTCCAGTCTCCACTTGTCTTCTCTCCATTCTCCACAGCCGTGATTTCCTGCAACAATTGGGTTTATAGCACATTAAACACAGAACAATTGAAACTTGTTAAAATATAATGTAAGGAGTGTACTCACCACTTAAAAGAGAACAATACGTCTGTTTTTATGATTGGCTGCAAAGCGATCAATAACAACATCTACATCCATCTCTTTTGTTCTTCTTGAGCTGATTGCCATCACAGCAAGATTGCTAGTTCGGACATCGCCACTTTTGTTTCTGAGGTAGGTTTTTAAACGCTGTAGGCAGGAAAAGCTCCTCTCACAAGCAGCTGTTGATACTGGCAGTGCCATGGAGATGCACACAAGTTTGTATAAGTCAATGAAAGCCTCCTTGTATGGCCTCAACAGAATCAGCAAGTCATCTGTGCTGTTGAGAGAGACCCCATTTTGTTTTTTTTTCTGTCAATGAGGCGTTTCAGTTGATGTAGTTCTGCTGAAAGGTTGTCTTCTCATATGCCATAGTGCGTAGCCATGGGTTGAAGGGCATCTTGGTGCAGGAAGGTCTTGTGTTTGGGATTAAGAGCTGAAACTCCTTTCATAACATGACAACTGTCAGCAGAGAAGCGCCTATTCAGTTCACTGAATAAACGGTCAAGTCCTGGGAAAAAACTGTGGATTTTGTAGTCTTCAGGTGTTTGCAGTATTTTTTTCCTAGTCTGGCTATTGCTGACATGAAACTGCTGCAGGTTGGAGGACTGTATTATTTCTTTTTGCCTGCTGGCACTGCATGTCAATGCCCACTCGCTCACACATGTCACTTGCGCCCTGCCACAGATGGGTCCAAGTTTCACCACTGCGCTCTTCTTTGAGTGTGCCAACCTGTGCAAAGACCAGATCAGTGGCGGATGCCAAATCTAAATCTGTGGCCTGTAGTTGGTCAGATAAAGTTTTTGTGTGCCCGAATATGTTCTCCAGCATGTAGATTTGCAAAACGACCTGTGCATCAATCTAGCCATTTAGTGATCTTGCCTCAATAGCTCTATGGCAATTAGTTTGATTGCGGACTTCCTCAAGTGTGGCTAAGATGCTAGGGAGGGTTCGCGTTATTGCCCAAAAACTATAGTACTGTCATGCCCATCTGGTATCTGACAGGCGTTCTAATTCCACAGCTCTTTTGGTGGGCCCAAGTTCAGCTTGTTTTTCCATGAAGACTTTGTGAGTTACTGAACCAGAAAAAAAGTTGTAAAGTAGCTGAACTGTGACAAAGCATTCAGCAACTGGTTTTACATTGTGGACACAGTCAACTAAAACCAGGTTTAATCTGTGTGCGTGGCAGTGGATGCACACTGCATGTGGGACCTCTCTACCAAAATTTGTCCTGAACACCGTTGATGCAGCCAGACATTACTGACGCCCCATCGTAACATTGTCCAATGCATGCATTTTTGTCTATATTGAATTTAGCCAATGCCCTTTTCACTGTCACAAGTAAAGACTCTGCAGCCAAACCATCAGCAGGAACAAATTAAGAAACTCTTCTTGAACGTCATTGTTGTGTAAGTAGCGCAGAACAATAGACATCTGCTCTTTTTTGCTTATGCCTTTTGTTTCGTCCACCATTAAAGTAAAGTGCTCTCCTAGTTTAACTTCGTTACTAACCTGTTCTCTCAAAATGCAGGCCATCATGTCAGTTAACTCATTCTGAATGTCACGATGGACGTATTTAACATTACCTGGCTCAGTAGATAATTTTTTGGACACAATGTGATCAAACGTTCCCATCACATGTAACATTTCCAGGAAATTACCTCTGTTGTTGGACTGCTTATTCTCTCGGTGGCCTCTCTGACCAATGGTTTGACAAGCTGTAAAGCGCAGTGACTCAACAACTGCTCGCATGTAGATCCTGTTTTCTTTAACACGTTTCTTATGTCCATCGTCATGGAGGTGCGTCAAAATTCTTGATCCATTTTTCTCTCTCCTTAAATTCACACCACCCTTCCATTGCCACTTTGTGAGAAGCACTGGCGTAATGCTGCGCCAGTTTCTCTCCTCCTTTTCTCCAGTTTTTAAACCGGTCCTGGGTGAAGCACTTTTCTGAGTGACCACCAGATCCATGCACACTGTGAAAAAAATGATGAAAGGCATTACAAAAAGCTGCATCTTTTGACACTGAATATTCAAGCCACTGGGATTGTTTGAACCACAAGTAACTAAAACTCCTGGATGCTAGCCGTGATCCAAAAAAAACGACACGGGTATGATTTTAGCTGAGGCTGTCTTGGTTTCTCGGCTGGACTGTGGCTTAAATCCCGCATTAAATCCTCTCCGCCGTCAAGATTCCCTCCATCCGTGCCCGCTGCTGTAGCGCTCAATGAGGCACCATTTCTTTCCCTCTGCTCACCTGTTGTCTCCTCCACCTCAAGAGCTGTGACGACTTGCTCTGGTTGCACCTCCTCCGGCTCCTCATCAAATTCCTCAGTGTCGTCTGTGTCCTGAATCAAACAGGGCGTGCCCTCCACTGCTACGGGTATATTTTCACTTCTATGTGCTTCATTTCCATCTGTTTTCATTTTTTTTAGGTATGGCAAAGCGATCCATTTTTAGCTTCATTAAGCTAGCTCTCGCAGGCATGCGACTCAGCGGCAGCGCCTTGAACACAATTATGTAAGGCACAGTAACGTTCATGGGGCGTGGCAGTGACTCTTATGTCTATTTTTTTATTTAACAAATAAATAATTGTTATTGTTCTGCACAGTTTGATTAGAAACATTTTAAACTCTTTATTTTGGTTCAGGCTCATATATTTTAATTCGGGAAGGGGGTGGGGGGTCAAATGAGGGGTCAAGGAGTTTTTTTGGCAGGGTCTTGAGACCCCCCAAGACCCTTCCCGGCACCGCCGCTGGTAGGGTGGCAACGTTCGTGTCCCTTTAAGAAGCTGTACCACCTTGACGTAACACACGTGACAGCCGCATCTAGTGGACAACTTTTGTTTCTGCGCATACCTGTAGTTGTCGTCCATTTATCGTTATCGAGGTGAAATCCTCAATAAATCGTGATATTGATTTTAGGTCGTATCACCCAGCCCTACAATCTTTACAGAAAACATAAAAAGCCCTATGTAAAAAAAACTGCACATATAATATAATAAAAAATAGACATTCACTGATCACAGCAGTGGTTTCCCAAACTTTTCAGCCTCTGACCAACAGATGTTCCTTCTTATTTTTACGTTATTTAGAAATTTTCATTATATTTGGAAAGTTTTAATTTATATACACATATATAAAGCTCTTTTTAAATGTTATATTTTACTTTAATTTTTATGATTATGTGGCACACTTCGACTTCCATACATAACGCATCGGCATCTGCCTCTTTTACAGCTTTTTTTTTACTTTGTCGCTACGTCTGTCACGTTAGCGGTGTTTTACCATCATTTCTACATCCATCACGTCCCAGAGAAGGTTAAACAAACATCAAACCCAACGTTTGGCTCCACACACCTCTCGTGCAGCACCAGCTGTCTGATGCTGCAGCAGCGTCAATCGTCCCGGCTGGATGAGTGAATTTCTTCATCAGAGTCAATAATCTGCTTCATAATTTGAGTGAGTCATTACCAGACAAAACGATCAGTCAACAAAGACCAGACCCGCTGGCAATTGTAAGTTTCATCCTGATAATATTTGCCCTCTTCATGCTGCGCGTGCGTCTCCTCCTCTCCCCGACTGGGAGCCTCTCGGCGGGAGGCGTTTTTCACACTCAAAACTCCCAAACTTTGCTCAGCCTGAAGGTTACACATCTCCACTATCTTCTGGTGTAAAGTAGTAACTTCATGAGGGATCATATTTGTAGATGAGACTTGTTAAAGTCAGCAATGACGCTTGTCACAATACTGCGACTTTGGTGCTTTTAACGAGTAAGTCCCAACACCGACAACAACGTACTGAAACTAGAACCAGCATGCATAAACAGACAGATCGGTTCCGCCTACTTACACTGTTGGACTTTTTAAAATATGCAGTAATTGTTGCTTCATCCTGCCTTCTAGCAGCAACCAAATTGGCGCCTTTGGAGTCGGTCTTTGTTTACGTCATGCTGCATTCAATGTAATTGGGAAAAGAAGCTTCAATCTCTTAACCTCCGATTTTGTTTTCTTTCTTGCCTTATAAGTGATGGGGAAGGATCGGAGTCAATCTGAATCTGGAGGGGACAGATCCCCCCCGTCCCCCACCTTATCTGCGCACCTGGTCCTAGTGCCTAACCTGTATCCCAGCATGACAGTTTTGAACGGTAAAATCTGACGGAAGACCGAAAAAAGGGCACTTTGGGAACTTCGGACAAAAGGGGAAGGTGCTCAAGCACTCTCCGCGCCCCCCCCCTGCACGTGCCTGGAGCTGAAGTCTGTTTTGGTCCCTTTAAATGTAGGGCCTAAAGCTGCAGGTGGTATGGAGCTCCGTGTGGGAACCCCCGGTCATTCTCTCTGTGATGATGCTACAGAATGGGTTAGCTTACTCAGATGTCTCCATATTTCACGACCTTTGTTCTCTGGACGACATCCTGATGAAGCCTGAGGGAACGGTCTGGGTGGGCTCCTATGAAGACACGATGGGTCTCTTTGGGGATCTCTGCGTCTGAGCCTTTCCTAAGGCTGAGATCTGTATGATGCCTGGGGACAATGTTCTGGCTCAGAATCTTCCTCATGGGTCCTGCTGAGGAGCAGGCTTGAACCTGCTTTCCCATAGGACCTGAATGTGTGTGTGTGTGTGTGTGTGTGTGTGTGTGCGCTGAACTTATTACAGTTGTGATTTAATAATAAAACCTCTTCTGGTGTAGCCGGTAGCTAGCTGCTAGCTCCAGTGCTAATGAGCTCTAGGTGAGGTTTCTGAGCTCTGTGACTAATCAGCAGTAAACGAGTCTCATTTTAGTCGTATCATCATCATCATCATTACTGTTATTGCAGAAGGATGTTCCTTGCCGGTTTCAGCTGCTCTGTGCTTGTGCTCCATTAAAGCCGTTTTCATCACGGCTCTTTAATGATAATGTCTTCAGAGCTAACGACGCAAGAAATGTAAAAAGAAAGAGGACTTTAATGGCCGCTGTGCTTTAATTGACACTAGTGGCTAAAGCCTGCTTACAGGCAGGTACTCAACGCAGTCTGGTTGGCTTTCCCGACGAGCTCCACAGCACGTTTTTGTGTTTGCTAGCTGCAGCCAGAGGAGAGGAAGTCTGATCTCGGGACAAACACAAAGCATTTAGAAATTAACCAGGAAGTTTTATTGTTCTGTTCTGGTGGATTCAGCTAAACTCTGTCTCCAGGTTTCATCAACACAAAAACCATAGTTTCATATAAAAAGATGAAGAGCAGCAGCGGCCCACTTCAGACCAGCTGATCAAGGTTAGAGCTAATCTCCACTTCTTCAAACTGAGGTCATTCCTACCTTCTACCTACAACAGATGAAATGTTTAGTGTCCTGGGCTGTCCTCTAGACGCTGTATGGGAGGTGGGGGACAAGAGGGTGCTGGCAAAGCTCAGATCCATGCTGGACCACGAGTCCCACCCCCTGCAGGACAACCTGTCCCGTAGGACCTGAATGTGTGTGTGCTCTGGAGAGCAACTTCAGCGACAGGCTGATCCATCCTTGCTGTGTGACGGAGATACCACAGGTCTTCCCTTCCTGCTGCTGTTAGACTCTAGAATGGTCACTGCTAATATGGAACGCGTACATCTGTACGTACCACTACAGTACTTTTTGAGACATACAGTATTTACTTCTACTCTTGTTACTATGTGCAGTAATTACCCCAGCCTATGTTCTACTCATGTGTGATGCCTTTGTGTACTACTGCTGCTACTCTACTGCACTTGAGCTGTTGCAATAATGCAATTTCTCCACTGAGGAACAAATAATGGTGTTCTTGTCTTAATAACCCTACCCTAACCTGCTGGAACCAGCAACAAATAGTAGGCTCAACATGCAGATTGCTTCAGGCTCTTATTGTGAAGGGTTCAGAAAAAGTTGTTTGGTTTTGCTGGAGTTCCTCTGCTGGATGTGATGCTGTCAGGAAAATAAATGTAACCAACAGGAAGAGTGTTACCTTCATGAGAGCCACACAGCAGGACTTCCCGTCTTTGTCCACCTGAACGTTGGTGAGTCCAACAGGACATGGTTCTAAAGCTGTGGTTTGATACCACATTTAGGTTCTTAATAGGAGATCTAGTGTGATTTTGAAAATGAAATATATTCAATTCAAATTCATTAAAAAATACTTGATTACATATATGAAATCATTAGTAGTAAAAACGGATGCTAGTGTAGAGGCGTGGGCGTTACGGAAGTTGTTTATAACGGGGCTTTGGTCTAGCACCACTTCTGACCCTGAAGTGGGATTTTGAGTTCATTATTTATGTTTTATCAGCAGTCGTAGCAGAAAATAACCACACACGGTTATTACACAGAAGTGTAACAAAACAAAACCCGCTCTGCCTGCTAGCTGGTACTAGGGATGTCCCGATCCAATCACATGATCGGAAATCAGCCCCGATCACGTGGTTTCAGACTGATCGGGACTCAAGCTTTACTTCCCGATCCGGACTCGGATACTGGGTTCAAATTACAGGAGAGCAACTTGGTTCTCCTTAAAGCTTTTCAGGCTTCCCTGATGCCCTTAACTTACACACCCAGAAGGAGCCCAAAAAAGATCCAGTTTCTACCCATATTATATTATTTATATGGACTCAGCGTAGCGGGGATTCTTTTGAGCAGAGATGCAGAGCGGCAGGCAGACCGCTGATTATTCATGAACTCCAGCTGCGTTCTGCACACGGCCACAGTAACATTTTCTATGTTTCTAAGTGGCGTCTCCAAAATTATACAATTAACACACAGTCTTTCGTGTCCGTTCATTTTCTCTCTGGTAAGTTCTGTCTGTATTTGAGCATGACGTGTGGACGCGCTCGCGCTGCAGCGCTCGTCACTGGCGCAGCCGGGCAGTGCAGCGCACTCTCCGCTTTTTTAGCGGTCAAGATCAATTTGATCTGCTAGTGAAAAAGTTATTGTGAGGTGAAAAAGAAGGGAGCAGGCAGGAGTTTTTCTGGAGGACTGGGAGATGCAGGAAGATCAGAGACAGACAGGACAGGAGGACAGGAAAATGAAAACCAAGAAAACAAAACAAAGTTCTTAAAAAATAAAATGTAGGTAGATTTATCCCACTAACGTTTGTACCTGTATAAAGCAATAATTTATCAGCATGTAGTATTTATATAGTTGATACAATTCAGATCATCTTCAAAACTCCGTCCCATGCCCAGGGGCGTATCTAAGCATTTTGGGGGCCGAGGCAAAATAGACCCCTGCCAGGTATTTTAAGTTGAAGTGCTATCCGTTTTTATATTAGACTTTTTATATTTGCAATAAAGTCCAAAAGTGAAGAATTTATGTTATTTATTACTTGATTGTTCAAGCTACCTCACATAAGTGATCTATTGTTAAAAATTCAAATAAAAATGTAATAAAATAAAAAATAAGGATATTCTTGAACTGTTTCTTCCTTTTCTTTTTTTTTTTTTTTAATGTATCGAAAGTATCGGATCGGGACTCGGTATCGGCAGATTCTCAAAATGAAATGACTCGGAGTTGGACTCGAAGGCAAAAAAACCTGATCGGTACATCCCTAGCTGGTACTACTGCCGGGATTCACTCACGTTCCGTCTGCAGCAGCGCAAAACTTAAATGGGGGGCAGCAAGTGTTTTGCTCCGCAACGAAACACAGAGATACAACACGGCGGGATGGATGAAAGCAATCCGCTGTGGAGGATTTACCCAGCGCAGCAGCAATCGGCGTCATTGTACCGCGTGCTGCATTCCTCGTATCACGCCGCAAACCATACAAAGACGTTTACACGCCTGGAAGCCTGCAGCTGTTTTATTTCAGGTTGGTTCACCTTTTAGTGATCCGGAGAAGCTTTAAATGACCGTCATCTTGTTTTTGCTCGGGTTAGTAGTGAGTTGTGCTATTTTAATACATTAGCTCATGATAATAATGCTATCGCTAATGCTAATGATGAGCTAGGACCTACTTGTAACTAACTTTTTATGCCTTTTAAACCCAAATTTCTGGTTGGTTGGTTTGATTTCAATAAGGTATAAACGCCACGCTGCAACATAAAGCTAACTGCTAAAAACATTAGCACTCTGAAAGCTATCTGCAGTGGGGACACGTGGAAACAGTCTAAAACTGTTAACCGGTGGTTTTCTTGGCTGTTTCTAAGCAACATTTTAGTAAAACACTCAGTAATCTCTAACCTGGTTGAAAGTGATCTCTGTAAACCGGCATCGTCCGTCTCAGCTCCTGTTGTTAGCCGTAGATTACTGACCCACTTCTGCCGTCTTCTTTCACTACCTTTTTTTTAATTTTTATTAAAGCTTCTTTCCGGAGTATTTCTCTTATTCGATGGCACCATCTAGTGGCTGACAAGCATATCGCACTCCTTCTGTTTTTTTAAGATGGCGACTTCACGTTTCTGTTTATAAATGTGCTTCTGTAGCCGATAAACAGCTAAAACACGCAGTTTTACGAGTATTATTCTCATGTCATGTTGTGTTCTCATATTTTAGAGACTTTCTTGTCCGTGAAAAGTTCATCAACTCTGCATCAGCCGAGGTATTCCTTACGTCTGAAGCGTCTAAGCGGCAGTCTAACGCTATTGGTTAGTTCTAGTCGGTGCTCAGTTTCCTATTGCACGGAGCTCTGCGGGGCAGGGGGCGTTGTTAGCACACAAAAAAGACGTATTGCTTACATTACATCACAGTACATGATGAGATCATCACTTTTAGGGATTTCTGAAAAAGCATACTTCTTTTCTGAAAGGGGAAAATTTCGGAAAGCTGCTTTAAGTCCCATGCGGGGTGTTACATTCAGGACGTGACTTTTGTCTTCGTCCCGATTAGTGATCGTAAAATCCGTCGACCACATAGAATTTCTGTATTTCAATGCCCAGTCACCAAAGTAAACAGGGTTTTGTGCAGCGCCGGCTACTTCTGGACCCCCACCTGCATTTGGTGATGTAGGTGCAACATCGTGTTCAGAATAACTTGGGGTGATAGTGGAACAGGAGTTAAGTGCTCAACCTGGAAGGTTGCAGGTTCAAGCCCTGCTCAGTCTGTTGCTGCTGTTGTGTCCTTGGGCAAGACACTTAACCCCCCTTGCCTGCTGGTGGTGGTCGGAGGGACCGGTGGCACCTTTGTCAGTGCGCCCCAGGGCAGCTGTGGCTACATTGTAACCCATCCCCACCAGGGTGTGAATGACTGATTGTGTTGTAAAGTGCCTTGGGCGGTTCCAGGACTCTAAAAGGCGCTATATCAAATACCAACCTTTTACCCTAACTTCATGAGAAGAGGGAGATGTTTGTAATAAAATGCAGCTGGAGGACAGATAAGTGCTCTTACAGGAGCAGTAATCACAACAAAGTCTGGTTTTATAAAGACTCTAACAGCAAGGAGATGAAGGAGAATATGTACGGAAGTAAAGATCTGTCAGCAGGCGTTAGAAAGTGTGTGTCTAGTACATCCTCTCTCTCACTCTGCCTGTGAACGCTCGTGCTTTTGTGTGTTCTTAATCTGTGTTTCTAGAGAGGTTAATCCATGCCTGGCAATGCAGCATGCTGGGTTAATCTGGAACAGGTGTAGGCGATGTCGTGTGACCATTACACACACACACACACACACACACACACACACACACACACACACACACATACACACACACACACACACACACACACACACACACACACACACACACACAAACACACACACACACACACACACAAATTCAGGCATTTATGGATGGGCTGAAGACGTGATAAGAGCAGCAGAATTGTTTCCCAAAGCTCCGGCTCTTTGGGTTGACGTTTGTGACCTCGTTGCTTCAGGGTGGATAAAACACTTCAGGATGACATCAGCTGAGTCCGAGTCCAAATGACAGCTTGTGTGGATCTGAGGGACTTCAGAAACAGAACCTTAGGAATAAAAAAAGACTGAATCATCTCTTGGTAATGCGTGGTTTTGCCTGACAAACTGACTCTCAGGTATAATTATTTCAACAGAAATCCAGCCTGACTGCCTTCAGAGCTTCCAGACGTTACTGTCTGTAAAAGCAGGAGCTGTGCTCGTTTTCTGGAGCATACAAGTACCGGAACATCAGTGACAAGGATGGAAGTGAAGCGGTGGCTGCCAAGGCCCACCTTTCTGTCATTGCTTCAGTTTTATGGTCCAGATTGTAGGACAGCTACGATCATCTAACTCAGACGCCATCAAATGTCTCTATTCAATGCCTGATATTTGTCCAGCTGTTGTTCAACAGTAAGATGTTTATAAACCCTGTTTTTATCAAGCGTGTTGTAAACGGTGTTTATGAAGCTTGTGTGTGTGTGTGTGTGCTGAGCAGCTTCCTGTCTCTACCATAATAGTCAGCCCTTTCCCCCTCTGGATGAGTGTGTATGTTCACGTTTAGGGAGCACGTATGAAACGCCCCTCCAGCACTGCAGCTCTGGTTTGTGGCACATTTTCCAGACGTCAAACTGACAATGATGGTGTGTGACAAAGCAGGAAATCTCATTTTACTGCTCACGGCTCACTGCACACAGATGGGAAGAAGTGCAAAGCCGATCAGGGAGGTGGCCGCGGTCAGATGTATCGAGAACATATTGTCTTCATGATCTTTGTGTGAGATAATAATGTTGCAAGCTCTGGTAATAAATAGATTACTAACTCAGTATATTTGAGCATCAGATTGACTGTCCGACCCTAAACACCCGCAGCTGATCTATATGATAATGTTTAAGCTCAAATTTATCCACATGAGTCGATGTTTGTGTTGTAGAGCTATGATTGGTTAGGGGTAGGGAGAGGTGGTAGAGGTGGAGACTATGAGCACGTTCCCTAGCCATGTTTTCAATACCACGTCTATGCTGTCCCCAGTTCTTCCTCGTCACTGTCTCTCCCGCTGACTGGCTACAACTGATGGGTATCACCACTACACACACACACACACACACACACACACACACACACACACACACACACACACACACACACGCACACACACACACGCACACGCACACGCACAGGCATGTACCAGTGGTTTGGTGCAGCTGTGACAGCTTTGCTTTGACAAGTTCCCTCTTTTATTTCTTTACACTCAAATGCATTTTTAGGGAGGTCAGAAGTAATGGGATTACATGAAACTGGTAGGAATGATAATAGTAAAAGTATAAACCAGAGATATGTAGATGACTGGAATTCCTTGAGTTTAGGCTCCTCTTGTCCAGGATGTTTGTCTAAAACAAGTAAATATGAGAAACGTAATGGTCTTCATGGCAGAGTCGTAAAGCTGCTCGAGTAAATCCACAGAACAAGCTAGCTTTTCAACAAAATAACGTTGATGCCTCCCATCAGCTATCATGCCAAGGCCACACCCCTCTGATACTGGAACCAGCATTTCCAGAGGAAACAAGGTAAAGCTAAACACCAGTGACTGTTTCTATTTCCAAACATCTTTTGGGACTCAGGTAGTTTGTCCCAAAGTGGTAGCAGCCAGCTGTTTCTTCTGCACTGCAGTGGTTTCCCTGGACCTTCAGCATTTACTCTGGACCATCAGCATTTACCCTGGACCATCAGGATTTACCCTGGACCATCAGGATTTACCCTGGACCATCAGGATTTACCCTGGACCTTCAGCATTTACCCTGGACCTTCAGCATTTACTCTGGACCATCAGCATTTACCCTGGACCATCAGGATTTACCCTGGACCATCAGGATTTACCCTGGACCATCAGTATTTACCCTGGACCATCAGGATTTACCCTGGACCATCAGGATTTACCCTGGACCATCAGGATTTATCCTGAACCATCAGGATTTACCCTGGACCATCAGGATTTACCCTGGACCATCAGGATTTACCCTGGACCATCAGGATTTACGTTGGACCTTCAGCATTTACCCTGGACCATCAGGATTTATCCTGGACCATCAGTATTTACCCTGGACCGTCAGAATTTATCCTGGACCGTCAGTATTTACCCTGGACCATCAGGATTTATCCTGGACCATCAGGATTTATCCTGGTCCTTCAGTATTTACCCTGGACCTTCAGTATTTACCCTGGACCATCAGTATTTACCCTGGACCATCAGGATTTACCCTGGACCTTCAGTATTTACCCTGGACCTTCAGCATTTACCCTGGACCTTCAGCATTTACCCTGGACCATCAGGATTTATCCTGGACCATCAGGATTTACCCTGGACCTTCAGCATTTACCCTGGACTGTCAGAATTTATCCTGGACCATCAGGATTTACCCTGGACCTTCAGCATTTACCCTGGACCATCAGGATTTATCCTGGACCATCAGGATTTACCCTGGACCGTCAGAATTTATCCTGGACCATCAGGATTTACCCTGGACCTTCAGCATTTACGTTGGACCATCAGCATTTACCCTGGACCATCAGGATTTACCCTGGACCATCAGTATTTACCCTGGACCATCAGGATTTATCCTGGACCATCAGTATTTACCCTGGACCATCAGGATTTACCCTGGACCTTCAGTATTTACCCTGGACCATCAGCATTTACCCTGGACCATCATGATTTATCCTGGACCATCAGGATTTATCCTGGACCATCAGTATTTACCCTGGACCATCAGCATTTACGTTGGACCATCAGCATTTACGTTGGACCATCACGATTTACCCTGGACCATCAGTATTTACCCTGGACCATCAGGATTTATCCTGGACCATCAGGATTTACCCTGGACCTTCAGTATTTACCCTGGACCTTCAGCATTTACCCTGGACCGTCAGAATTTATCCTGGACCATCAGGATTTACCCTGGACCTTCAGCATTTACCCTGGACCATCAGGATTTATCCTGGACCATCAGGATTTATCCTGGACCATCAGGATTTACCCTGGACCGTCAGAATTTATCCTGGACCATCAGGATTTACCCTGGACCTTCAGCATTTACGTTGGACCATCAGCATTTACCCTGGACCATCAGGATTTACCCTGGACCATCAGTATTTACCCTGGACCATCAGGATTTATCCTGGACCATCAGTATTTACCCTGGACCATCAGGATTTACCCTGGACCTTCAGTATTTACCCTGGACCATCAGCATTTACCCTGGACCATCATGATTTATCCTGGACCATCAGGATTTATCCTGGACCATCAGTATTTATCCTGGACCATCAGCATTTACGTTGGACCATCAGCATTTACCCTGGACCATCAGGATTTACCCTGGACCATCAGTATTTACCCTGGACCATCAGGATTTATCCTGGACCATCAGGATTTACCCTGGACCTTCAGTATTTACCCTGGACCATCAGCATTTACCCTGGACCATCATGATTTATCCTGGACCATCAGGATTTATCCTGGACCATCAGTATTTACCCTGGACCATCAGGATTTACCCTGGACCTTCAGCATTTACCCTGGACCATCAGCATTTACCCTGGACCATCAGCATTTACCCTGGACCATCAGGATTTACCCTGGACCATCAGCATTTACCCTGGACCATCAGGATTTACCCTGGACCTTCAGCATTTACCCTGGACCATCAGCATTTACCCTGGACCATCAGGATTTACCCTGGACCATCAGGATTTATCCTGGACCATCAGGATTTACCCTGGACCATCAGTATTTACCCTGGACCATCAGTATTTACCCTGGACCTTCAGCATTTACGTTGGACCATCAGTATTTACCCTGGACCGTCAGTATTTACCCTGGACCATCAGCATTTACCCTGGACCATCAGGATTTATCCTGGACCTTCAGCATTTACGTTGGACCATCAGTATTTACCCTGGACCGTCAGTATTTACCCTGGACCATCAGCATTTATCCTGGACCATCAGGATTTACCCTGGACCATCAGTATTTATCCTGGACCTTCAGTAATAACCCTGGACCTTCAGTATTTACCCTGGACCATCAGTATTTACCCTGGACCATCAGGATTTATCCTGGACCATCAGGATTTACACTGGACCATCAGTATTTACCCTGGACCATCAGTATTTACCCTGGACCATCAGGATTTACCCTGGACCTTCAGTATTTACCCTGGACCATCAGTATTTACCCTGGACCTTCAGCATTAGGTTTCTTGGGCAAACCTCCATGCTGGCCCCGGCTCATGTGGGTCTGGTTTCTGGAAAAGGTTTTGGACGTGACAACACTCATGAAAGAATCTCCAGACAGGCTGGTGTAGGTCATCCCTTTAGTTTCAGGTGCTTCTTGGAGTCTGAAGGTTGACAGAAACATGCTTCTGATTGGTTCCACAGAGATCAACAAGGACTGAGGTTGTGCTTTAGAAATAAACAGAATTGAATTGAAAGTGAAGATCCTTCTGGTTCCAGTCAGAATTGAAGCAAAGCTCACAGCCTGATGCTAGCTACTGACTGAACCAGGCCTTTGGAGACTTGCGGTTAACGTCGATACTAGTTGGTGTCATTTCATGAACACTGAAAGGTTTTTGCACAACCTCTCACCTTCCTTCCAGATGATCTGTTAGCATTGGTTTGCTCAGTAGAAGAAACTGAAGTGGACTTCATTGTGACGTCATGACTCATGAATGCTTGGCGAGCATCAGCCCATCCTCCATGGCTCCCACTCCCTGATTACCACCTTTTTCTTCCTGTTGTCGTTTCACTTCTTCTTCTCCACCTCATCTCTGTTCCTCCTTTTCCCCATCACCTTATCAGACGTTGTGTCTGCTTCCATCCGTCTCCTTGTCTCTCCTTGTTCCATCGCTTCCTCTCAGTCCCTATCTGTATATAACGAGCTGATCTGATTGGATCTGGTCTCATATTCGTTCATGGGCTAATAGCTGTGACAGTTGCCAGGCAGCTGTGGCCCAAACGCAGCCAAACATGGCTTTTGCATCGGGTCTCGGTGACACCAGAGACAGATCACTTGTTTGCCCTCCTGGGGCTTCTCTGCTTACACTTTCACCCGGCCCCATTAGGACTCTGACAAGCCTGTTAAAGTTGCCCCCATGATGGATCAGACAGCTGTGATGAATTTATCCATCTACCACATGCAGTGGAAATCTATTAGGAATGCATTTGAGGATGATGAATACATGTTCTGAGTGATTATTAGGGAGCTATGTGGCACATCGATGACATTTAGCATCAGCCTCAGTTCATTACCGTCTCATCTGAACATCAGCCTGGCTCTTCCTCTATGGAGAGCTCACCGTGCCACATTCACATAAGAACCATACAAAGGTGTTTATCAATGACCAGCTTGGCCTTGAAATAGCATAAGGGTCGACTCAAACTCAATGTGTGTGTGTGTGTGTGTGTATGTGTGTGTGTGTGTGTGTGTGTGTGTGTGTGTGTCCAACCCTAACCCTGCATAAAACATTAGCAAAGCACTATTTTCATTTACACACCTGTGTGAATTTAGACAACAAGTGGCCAAACCCCATCTTTTTTGTAGCACTACCACCCAGGTGGTAGAAACACCGTCTAGACCAGTGCTTTTCAGCCCTGATGTCCTGCATGTTTTCCATGTCTCTGCTACAGCACACCTGGTTCACATATCTGCGTTTCCTCCTCAGGGTGACATCAGGTGCTGCTGAAGTCTGTTAATCACCCATTCGTTTAAGTCAGGTGTGTGGAACAGCAGCATAGAAAACATACAGGTCAGGGGCGCTGAGTACTAGGGTTGAGAAACACTGATCTAGAGTCTAAAACGGGTCAACGAACCCAAAAACACTCAGTGGTATTATCTAAAGATGTGATGCTGTTGTTCTCCAGAGCTTTTGTTCCTGAGTGATTCAGGGCCTGAAAGGCTGAGGTACTACCAGTTACTTACTACAGGACACAAAGGATGGTTTCTCAGGGAAAAGACCTTCAGGAAGAGGACTTCAACAAGGAAAACAGCGTGGAAGATCTAGACCATGCAGGTGGAAAGGACTCCTTTAACTTATTACTTATGAATCTGTTTGCATTATTACATATTCCTTCTATCAGCATTCAGGAAACAGAAAAGGTTGCAGGTGTGTGTACAGATGTGTGTACAGGTGTGTGTGCAGGTGTGTGTGCGGGTGTGTATGCAGGTGTGTGTACAGGTGTGTGTGTGTGTGTGTGGCTGTGTGTGCAGGTGTGTGTACAGGTGTGTGTACAGACGTGTGTACAGGTGTGTGTACAGGTGTGTGTACAGACGTGTGTACAGGTGTGTGTACAGGTGTGTGTGCAGGTGTGTGTACAGGCGTGTGTGCAGGCATGTGTACAGGTGTGTGTACAGGTGTGTGTGCAGGCGTGTGTACAGGTGTGTGTGCAGGCGTGTGTACAGGTGTGTGTACAGGCATGTGTACAGGTGTGTGTACAGGCGTGTGTACAGGTGTGTGTGCAGGCATGTGTACAGGTGTGTGTACAGGCGTGTGTACAGGTGTGTGTACAGGTGTGTGAAGCTGCAGATATGAAACCTCTAACATCCTAAATGTGTAGCTGAGGTCTCAAATCCAACCCAGAGAACCTGATCTGAGGGTTCTTCATGGTTCTGGATGTGTTCGGACTGTTAGAGTTAACGACTGACACCCATAGAAGTCCTGCTCTCCCAGAGTTAGCCTGATTTTCCTACAAGAACCCCAAAACATCCTACTCACTTCATGTTAGCCGTGACTGAACTCTTGAACTTTTGTGAATAAGCAGGTTTTTATTTTTATCCAGTCATATTCTTTCCTTACATTCAGAAAAGATTTTCATCTGTTGGGTTTTGACTCAAACAACAGAGATAAATAAAGTTATCATGAAAAGCCAAAAACACTGTGTGACCAAAACCTCCTGACTGGTTCTGCTGGCCGAGTCGCTCTCCTCCTCCCGCCGCTCCATGGTTTACTTCTGACTCTGATGTTCCAGTCATCTTTTCTCTTCATTTCTTCTCTCTGTCTTCTGTCTGGGTTAATGTGGGATGAGGCCAATCTGTCCTGGTGCTGGTGGTGTGAATAAGTCTTTCCTTGTTTTTGTCAGATCCAGTCACCTTCCTGGCATGTTTGGGAAACACAATGCCAGTTTTTTATTGATGAACTTGCTTCAGTGTGTTTATCGTGCTGAAGAAGACCTGTTCATCACCTAGCCGTGGTTTGACGTTTGGAGGAGATCCTCTGGGAGGATGTTTAGGAATGTAACGGTACACCTAAAACCTCGCTTAGGCACGAACCTGTGGTTGTAACGTTACACTGATTCATTTTCTGTAGAATCAGGGAAAAAAGTGGGAAAAAGCTTTTCTTTTCTCTGGTTTCAGGGCAGGACACAGCACTCAGACTGCCCTCTTAAAATCTTAAATGACATATTTTTATGTGGTTCTGCTGCTGCTGGACTCAACAGCAACATGTGACACTGTTGACCAGCAGATCTTGTTGAATCGATGGAACACTGGGTGGAGCTCTCTGGTTCCGCATGGACAGGACTTTCTCCGTTTCCCTTGGTTCGTTTTCATCCAGAGATGCTGAGCTTAGGTGGGGGTTCCCCAGGGCTGTGCTGTGGGCCCCCTGCTGTTCTCGCTCTGTTACCACTGGGACTGTTATTTAAAAAACACAACATTAGCATCCATCTCTATGCTGATGATTGTCAGCTTTATTTGCCAGTTTAGCAAGGGGCCAGGGGTAGCACACAGCAGCTGGTGAATTTTTTACAGGACATTACTCAGTGGATGGGGTCTAATTTCCCGAGTCTAAATGAGGACAAAAAGTCCAGGTTCAGGTGAATTTTGTTGTTCATTTGTGTTTTTACCATTTGAGGCGCTTATCTAAGATTAAGTCGATCCTCACACAACAGGAGTTGGAAACCGTGGCCATGGCTTTTATTACCTCCAGATTAGACTACGGCAGCTCTCTGTATTCTGGCCTGAGCCGGTCTGACTCGGCTGCAGCTGCTCCAGAAAGCTGTTGCCAGGTTTCTTTATGGAGCATGAAAGTGGAAGCATGTCTCTCCCCTCCTGACTGCTTTGGACTGGTTACCAGTGAAACACTGTATCTATTCAAGATCCTGGTCTTTTCTTTAACTCCTTGTCTGGAACTGTCCCACCATATCTGGCTTCACTGCTGACCCGTTATGTCCCTGCAAGATCTCCATGTTCAGGTCAGAGTGACCTCCTGGTGGTTCCACGGTCAAAGCCTAAGTCCAGAGGTGATCGTGCCTCTTTGGTTCTGGGTCCTCGGCTTTGGAACTGCCACTAGAAATAAAACGGTCCACACCGCTGCCCATTTTAAAGCTAGGCTGAAGGTTCATCTTAAGTCAAGTTCATAGCTTTTGTACTCATGTTTAAATGTTCTGATCACTTTTGTTTTATGGCTTTTTTAATCTTCTACTTTATTTTAAATGTTGTACTTCTGCATTTTACTATTTAGCTGTTTTACTGTGTTTTAGTTTTTCCTAACACTTTGTCCAGCACCTTGGGTCCTCTTGAGTGGGGGTAGGAAGGGGCTTTATAAATAAAGTTGGAATGAATAGAATTGTGTGAGCAGGTGAAACTTTTATGGCATTTAAAACAAACCTTACTTACCTAATCCTAGAGCCAGAGGTAGCTCATCTCAGATGAGCTTTAAAGAACAAACTCAGGATGGTGTGAGGTGAGTTTGTCTCACTGCAGAAATAAAAACACACACGGAGCGTCAGCAGTCTGTCAGGTTCAGAGCAGGAGGAGTAGGACCCAATATGCAGAGCACCAGACGACATGAGGCAGAAGTAATTGAAAAAAGGTAAAATCCTTTATTTTGGGAGTTTATCCAAAAACGACGGACAGGAAGTCAATCCAGGTATCCAGAAAACACGAACAAGTTCAGGAGTCATTAAACGAGCAGGAGTCTCAGCTTTTACACGGGGGAACTAAACACGCTGACAACAACAATGGACCGACAAACACTGAGGGACAAGACGGGGCTTTTAAACAGAGAGGGAGGCAATCAGGGGAACAGGTGACAGGTGTGAGGAGTGAAATCTAGAGGGAAGACAGGTGCCATCAATAAACTAAATGGGGGAAAGAACTAAGCAGGAGGGACGATAAACATAACCTGTAAAACACTGAATAATTAAACCTAAAGACTAAGGGCAAATATAAACAACTAATAACTAGAGGGATGAGGAGCACTAATGCAAAAATAAAATAGGAACTACCAGAGAGTAGGAGGAAACATGAGGGAAGCCTAGAGAGAGCTGGGGAACAATGAGACACAGGAGGAGAACCTGGAGTGAGAACAGGAGGGGGCTGGGGACCGGAGGGACACAGTCAGCCGCAGCCGCCCACCAATACTCGTGTGTGTGTGTGTGTGTGTGTGTGTGTGTGTGTGTGTGTGTGTGTGTGTGTGTGTGTGTGTGTGTGTGTGTGTGTGTGTGTGTGTGTGTGTGTGTGTGTGTGTGTGTGTGTGTGTGTGTGAGCGTGAGCATGAGCACCAGAAGCCTGAACAATAACCAGTAGAATAATTAAAGTCATCATGCTAGAGAAGCTTCTCTGGGGTGGACCACACCAGCTTCTGCCACAATAAATTATAATAATAACAATAATAATAATAATAATAATAATAATAATAATAATAATAATAATAGTAAATCACACACAAAGCTGTGAACATTTTAATTTCCTTTCTGAACTATTTCTGTTGAGAGTTTTAATGTTTAAAATCTGTTAGATTGTTACTGACAGCAGCTACATTTAAGTTTCTGTTCTGACTGAACGCTGCTGCAGCATGGAGGTGTAGTTCTCAGTCATCCTGGACATGATCATCCTGAGAGTTTTAGCTGAAAACAGCTGCACGTTTCTGGATGTGTTGCAGACATTTAGCCTCTCATCCCAGAGGCTTCTTCCAGACTTTGGTTGTGGTCAGAAACAAACACACTGGTTGTGCTGCAAGTCTTTTTCTTTTTTTCCCCAAAACATGTTTTTTTTCTAAATGAAGGTGATGTTGTTGTTCATAAAGTTAAAATTCATGT
This sequence comes from Nothobranchius furzeri, assembly GCF_043380555.1. Taxonomy (NCBI): domain Eukaryota; kingdom Metazoa; phylum Chordata; class Actinopteri; order Cyprinodontiformes; family Nothobranchiidae; genus Nothobranchius; species Nothobranchius furzeri. The sequence goes on along the minus strand of NC_091754.1, from coordinate 45,960,690 downwards.
TGGAGTTAAGATTATTTCATCAAGTAGGACCTGTGGTTATCTAGCTCATGTAAAACATGTCATGTCTTGAAAGAATCGGGAATCGAAACAAGGAATTGGAATCGGAATCGTTCAAAATCAAACGATGCCCAACCCTACATCTGTGTTTAGTTTTAACATCTGTTTAAATGTTGTCATGGTTGCTAGGCAACAGTACACTCACCGATGTAAGGGTGTACATCACCATTCAGTTTCTCAGCTGTTCACTTCTAGTCTTCCCAATCAATGAAGGGCCCAGTGTCTGGTCCCATCTGGTCCTGCCTGGTTTTATCTGATTCGGTTTAGTGTGTGTGTGTGTGTGTGTGTGTGTGTGCTAGTGTGTGAGTGTGTGTGTGTGTGTGTGTGTGTGTGTGTGTGTGTGTGTGTGTGTGTGTGTGTGTGTGCGTGTGCGTGTGTGCAGAGACCAGCTTTCATTGACAAAACAACAGTTTAAATAGACTATTGATCGTGTATTTCCCCCCAGGTCTGCAGGAGCCTCCAGCCATTCCCACAAATTTTCACTCCCTCGACGTTAAATGTTCACACAGTAGGCCAGTCTATTAGAGTCAGATCTACAGGTGCTGGGCAGGGTCATTTCACCAGGAACTGGTTTTCATCGTCACTCTTGGCCAAAGCGTTCCTCCTAAAGTGAGCATCCTGGGATATAAAAGGTCAAAGGGTCTTTAATCCATAATCCTAGCGCTGTGGTTGTAATTCCACATAAGCATCAGCATCACTCTGCTGGGCGAGCTTGTGATTGGACGTGTCCCTTCAGGTGTCTCAAAGCCAATCATCTGCCTCCTGCATCCTCCACCCTCACACTGACCACCGTCATGTCCTCTGCTGGGTGAGCAGTACAACAAATGTTTGGTCCCTCCTATTGGGAGGTTGTTTGCAGCTACAGGAGTTGTTCCCACGAAACATCTGGAACCCTCTGAGTAAACCAGCTAACCAAGGCCACCAGACCATGTTCGTCCATTACACCCAAAGCAACGGTGAGGTTCGTCTAAAAAAGGTCCATGTTGTCTTCTGCTGGCCTGGTCGTTGTTTTGGATGTGAGCGTTAGCGAGGCACATGGGAGCTTAACGCTCCACACACAGTCAGGAATGGTGCCCAAGCCTAGGAGAATGAGGGGTGTTGACACCATCTACTACCTTCTAGTCTGCATAGGACTGCTGTAGCCCAACCAACGCACCAACGGTAAAATGTCTTGTTGACAACCCCGTCTTCAGCTCGGCTTACCTACTGTACACTCCATTTGTTGACATGAAGTGATGCTAGTGAGGGAGGTGGTGGCCTGCACTCCCTCAGCTGGTCCTGGTGTTCTGGTTCTGCTGCTCCCAGTGACACCAACAAGCCGTCAGATCTAACGGGTCCATCACTGTTACGCCTGGAGATGAAAACCTGCAGATATTTGTTCTAGCCTCCCTGACGCAGGTGCTCCACTTCTCAGCGTGCTACCTTTTAATTAAAGGAGAAGGTTCATTAGCAACTCTGTTAGTCAGTGGCTGGCCGGTGTCGGCGTGCAGCCGCAGACAAACACGCTGCAGCAGTAGAGTATTATTTAACCAGATGCTCTGTTTCTGGATCACAGTGTAACTGGTCTCCATAGTAACGGGAGGTGACCCCATTCCCGCTCAATCACAGAGGTTATTCCAGGTCACGGTGCTGTCATCACACCATGGTCGTGGTCCTGTAAGATGAAATAGCTTCATGAGTTTATTTTTAATCAGAGTTAGGAGGTGACACCAACTTCACCTGGTGGAGAGCGCCAACAGGAACCCTCAGAAAAAGGTTTTCCCACACAGCTGATGTTTCTCTGTCCAACCTGACATTTCTGGTAAAGAAACGTTTCCATCTTCACGGAGATGCTGGGTTGTCAATAAATCTAATTCATTTAATAAAGATTTAATGACGCTTAGAGCCTCACAACAGTGTCAGCAGAGGTCACGACCTTTAGGTCGTACATCTGCCGGGTTCCCCGAAAGAGGGAACTGGTGAAAAGTGTCCGTTTGTATTATTTAAGCAGGATTATTGTATAAACACAAAACCTCAGATGCCTCCAGCTTTAGGGGAGGACTCGTGTAGAGATGAGGATTAAACGGGCTGGTCCTGGGACAGCTGCAACCTGTACGTGGTCCTCCTTCTAGTCATGTAGAGCGCCACCCCCCTCCACACACACACACACACACACACACACACACACACACACACACACACACACACACACACACACTCGCACACGCACGCACGCACACACACACACACACACACACACACTCGCACACGCACGCACAGGCCCGGTTTTCTGATTAAGTTTGTTCTTCTTGTCTCTTCAGATGAACGAGAAGACGTTCAGAAGAAGACCTTCACCAAATGGGTGAACTTACAGTTGTCCAAGGTAAGACACATCTGGTTCCCATTCTAAACCAGTTTGTCACTGGGCTGTGGCAGTTGGTACACCATCATTCCTCTTGTAGCTGGACCACAATCCAACATGCCAAAAGACACACGTGTCTGAGTTGCTGTCCAGGGTCCTGGATCTGATCCAAGGTTAAAGCAGCTGATTTAATGACTTCTAGAGTAGAAAAAGGTGTTTGTTTTACTGTTGTTGAATAAAAGCAGCCGTGCGTGTGTTACACACCAAAAGACAAGCTGCTTTAGCGTGTCATAAACAGGACTAGTGTCAGTAATAAATTCATGCTAACTACACAACAATCCACTCCCAGGCTACCGCTAACGCTAGCCTGAGCCTCTTCTGAAAGAGAAGAACATCGACGCACACACGTGACGTTCCAGGATGTTCCGGGAATATCCTGAAATGCCTACTGAGTAATCTGGATGCACGGCTGCACACAGAGTTACTAGAAAGAAAGAAAATGACCTTTTATATATAAAAAAAAATCAATGAAAAAGATTTAAAAAATGGTTTAAAAATATATTGAAAATGACAAAAAATAAAAATTGGGATTAAAGTTGTAAGAAAAGGGAGAGAAAATGAAAATGAAATAGAGAAATCAGTGGATCCCCTGAAAGGTAGAAAGAGCAGAACAAGAAGAGGGAGGTGATGAAGGTCCCACCAAACCTGAACAGGTGAGTTTAAAGGAGACCACTGAGTCCACTGATCTCAGGCTCAGGGGGAGAGAGGTCCAGAGTCTGGGGGCTGCAGCAGCAAATGATCTGTCACCTTTGGTCTAACCCTAACCCTGGACCTCAAGGATTTGCTGGGGGTGTAGGGACTGAGAAGATCACCTTTGGTCTTTAGCCTGGTGCGCTGCACAACCAGTAGGTAGTACTAGCTTCAGGGAGCCAACAGGGTGAACCAGCTAATCAGCATCAGCTCATTTGATATTCATGTCCTGGCTGAGTGGGCGGGGCAAACCAATATTTCCATTGCAGAGCTTTAGTATGAGGTTGTGTTTGGCTATTTAGCCAAGCTCCTGGGCCATTGTGAGCCTCAACACAAGTTCATCTGTTCTATGGATGCTCTAAGACAGCCTTTCTCAAATGGGGGTACGCGTACCCCTGGGGGTACGTAAAGAAACTCCAGGGGGTACATCAGAGAAACAGACTGTGTCTAAAAAGAGCTTGATCACAGCATTTGCCTCCCTGCCACCAAGGATGAAAAAGATCCTCAGTGAAGCACAAGCCCAAGTGTCTCACTAAAAAGTCTGTAAAAACACTCCGATCAGTGCAGTAATGTTAAGATTTCAGTCTTCTTTTTGATTTTAAAAAATATATTATGAGATTTACATTTGTTTTTAGCAATTGTTATTTAAAATGACGTTGATGATTTCTTTTAGAGAACAGATATACTATGATCCCAAAAGAGAACACTTTATGTTGATATGCTTTTTATGAGCACAAATCTTTAATTATAATTAGCTTAATCATTTCTTTGGCCTGTATTTGATATATTTTTTTAAAATATTTCTAGTTATATATATATTCTTTTCCAAATAGTTCAAGAGATACTACAAAAAATGTGCAGTGTTTTGCACATTTATGGATTTTTCAATGGGTAATCTTATGGTTTTAAATAGTTTTATGGTGACTGTTTTCAATTAATTAATTAGAATCACATTTTAGTGATGAAAAATATTTCCAATACATTTAGTTATGGAGTATTAACATTTAAAATATTCAAAATAGTTTTTTCCCCCCCAAATGGTTGAATTTTGTACTTGTTTATCAGTTTCAAAGTTTAATAAATCAGTCACTGAAGGCACCTAATTAAGGTCTTGTTTTTTACAACCAAAAATGTATTTGCGCCTATTAGGGGTACTTGGCTGAAAAAAATATTTCACGGGGGGTACATCAGTGAAAAAAGGTTGAGTACCACTGCTCTAAGATCTGCTCCGTGTAGCTGCAGAACCCGTTGAAAGGTTCTAGTAGGCGGATCATGTCAGAAGCTGGGCCCACTGTGTCAGATGTTTCCTGTCATTCATTAACCTCCTTCCCTGCTGTTTGTTTTCCTTCATTTCCTCCTCCTCCTTTCAGAGGGAAATGAACAGTAGGGAAGGATTTGTTATTCTTAATGCCAGAAGCCTCCTCCTCCTCCTCATCCTCCTCCATCCTTTCAGCTGAGCTGTTTTCTCTGCTCGCAGAGCCACACACCCTATTGCGTACACAACAAAGGTTATTCCCATCACGTTCCTTCTCTCTTTGAGCATCATTCCGTAAAACTGGAATGGAAAGAGACCAGAGGGCAGTGTGATTTTAAGGCTTGGCTCTACGTACCAAACCCCTCGTCCACCGTGAAAACGAACAAGCATTCTTTCATCTCCTGGAACAGCTCCTCCCTCCCAGGAGCACATCAACTCCAACTAACTGGAAACAGGGAGAACATGACCAGCGTGGCGGAGTTGTTGTAGAACCCCAACATGTGGGTTTGGATGTTTGGTCATGTGACAAGTGAGTTTTGAACACCCTGCCATTTGGAAGTTCTCCCACTTGATGCGTTTCCTCTGTGAGACAAAGAATTTCAGGACATCACACTGCATGGCGTTTAGGGATGGGAAGTCAGAGTTAATATTTGGTACAGAAGCTTTGTTTGTAGTTCCAGAGGTCAAATGTTGCCTGTAGTTCTTGACCAGGTGTGCCCCCACTACAGCAGAATGTTGGCCCACTCTTCCACACAGATCTGCTCTAAATCTGTCAGGTTTCTGGGCTGTCGCTGACCAACACAGTTTCAGTTCCCTTCAACGTTCTTCTACTGAATTTAGGTCTGGAGACTGGCTAGGCCGCCCCGGAACCCTGACATGGTTCCTCTGGAGCCACTCCTTGGTCATCCTGGCTGTGTGCTTCAGGTCGTTGTCTTGTTGGAAGACCCATGGTCAATGCTCTGACTGAGGAAAGAAGGTTGTACCTCTTGGCCCCCTTCATCTTCTCCTTGATACAGTCCAGTCGTCCTGTCCCCTTGGTGGAAAAGCCCTCCCACAGCATGATGTTTCCACCCCCATGCTTCACAGTAGGTGTGGTGCAACGCATCCTTCTTTCTCCTCCAAACACGATGAGCGGAGCTTAAACCAGAATGTTCTACTTGGGTCTCATCTGACCACATGAAGTTCTCCCACACCTCCTCTGGATCACCCAGATGGTTGTTGGCAAACTTCAGATGGGCCTGGGTGTGTGATGACTCGAGCAGGGGAACCTTCTGTCCAATGCAGGATTTGAAACCATGACAGCCCAGTGCTCTACCAACAGTGACCTTTGAACCTGTGGTCCCAGCTTCTCCTGTGTACTTCTGAGCTGATTCCTCACTTTTCCTATCATCAGTGACACCCACCAGGTGAGGTGTTGAATGGAGCAACATCTAAAACAGACAGAGATCCATCCAACCCATTACTTATAACATTAAAAACACTAAACTTCTATGACCTGGTGGACTATAATTGAATGTTTGTACAATGCAAACAAAAAAACGTTGGTGCCTGTTTAAATAAGAGATTCACAAAAAGATGAGTAAATATGAGTTAAAAGGACATGAATTATTTAATAGGATAATCATAAAGGAGTGTTGTGTCTCTTTATATGGAGGGAAAATATGGAATAAATTCAAAAATGCAAAATCAATATTTACTTTTCAAATACATATTAATCATGAAATGCTGAAAATCTGTTACATAAACGAGTGACGGGGAGGAAAAAAGTGTGTGTGTACACATATACATGTGTGTGTGTGCGTATACGTGTGTGTATGTGTGTGTGTGTGTGTGTGTGTGTGTGTGTGTGTACATATATGTGTGTGTGTGTATACATATATGTGTGTGTCTATACGTGTGTGTGTATATATATATATATATATAAGTGTGTGTGTGTGTGTGTGTGTATATATATACGTGTGTGTGTGTGTGTGTGTATATACTTGTGTGTGTGTGTGTGTATATATATGTGTGTGTGTGTGTGTGTGTGTGTGTGTGTGTGTGTATATGTGTGTGTGTGTATATATCCAGACATAATTTAGTTCAAAGTATATTAAGAATTAGACTGTTGTTTTATTTTTATTAAAGAGCAAGTCACTCCAAATCAACATTTTTTTGATGATAAACTATATAAACTGTTGGCAAATGTAGTCAATAATTTGGCATTTTAGTTCTTCTTAGTTAAAATTTAAATATTCTGCCTAAAACTGTCAGTGTTGTGCCGTTGTCAGGTAAAAACTCTGCACAGCATTTGATTTTAAATCCGCCATCGCTATTGGCTAAGAGGTACACTATGACGTTAGATTAGGGCTGGGCGATATGACGATTTTAGACCGTTTTACGATCTACACATCTGACGGTCTGTCATTTTTGAGAGACCTTTTTATCACGATTCACAGCTCTGCTGTTGAATTTCTGCCTCTGAATGAAAATGGAACTTACCTCCGGCGATTGACACGCCTTTGTTTGACCCTTAACCAATCAGAGTGAGTCATAGTAATGTATTAGTGCCCCGCTTGTTTTCACCTGTGTGTGAACAAACATGGCTTCGGCCGCGGCTGAGAGCAACAATGAGGTTTTCGTTCCGAAGAGGAACGCAGGGTTTCCTTAGCGTGCGGCGCTAACAACTTAGCGACGTGACATGTCTCGGAGAAAGCGTAAAAACACTTTGGACGCTTCTTCTGAAGCAGGAAAATAACACCGCTTCTTAAGCAGAGCACGACGTCGCCTCGGCTCGTTCACCCTCTGCCGAGCCGGACTGAGCTCGGCCACTGGGTCGTTGGAGCTGCCCCGTGACTGCCTGATGGAAAACCAGCGGGTTTCATCAGACTCGTAAAGTTTCTTGTTTTTGCTGGGGACCCCCTGTATTTTACCGCTCCCTCCTGCGGGGGAGTGGTCTTCCCCTATTAATATTTAAAATGATTCTGTAAATTCCGTGTATCAATAGATACAATCTCTGCCTCTGCCAGCTGCAGTAAATGTAGTCTCCAAATAATAAATCTCCAAATAATTCATCTGTGTATCTCCTTTGATCCGCATTAGTGATATTCTCAGCACCAGAACAGTGAAGCAAAGAAAGATTCCTGAGTTTGTTAGTAATTTTCTTTATTAGGTGCATCTAACCTGTTCTATTCTCTGAAATTAGATCAAATCAGTGCTTCTATGGGTTGTCTCCAATCTGCACGGGAAAATTTTACTTTATTTAGAGACTTGTTGCAGAAAATATTCAGAATGCGCAGTTTTTTGCTACCACAAGCGATCTCTGGTCCAGCCGCACATCAGAGCCGTATTTGAGCTTAACTATCCACTACATGAGCAACTGGGAGCTACATAGTATTTTGAACAAGTTAATGTTTGCACAATACGTTTGCAATTGACATGTTTGCACTTTAAATATGTTTACGATTTTAATTTATGTTAAGTTACTTGAAAAATGAGAAAAACTGATTTTTGTGATTGTTTCTCTCAGGGCTTTTATCATCTCTGGTGTGAGTTTAAAATATAAGTGTGTTAGCACTGTGCTGATTATCCCTAATATGAATAAATGTTTATTTATTCAATGTTTCTCTTCTTCAATACGCAATTGAAGTTATGCTATTCATGGATAAAAAAATCGTGATAAAATCGAAATCGTGATAAAATATTGGAAAAATCGTGATATTCTATTTTTGCCATATCGCCCAGCCCTATGTTAGATGGTACATTATGATGTCACAATGTCGTGAGTGTGTGTATTTGTTAGTGGCTCCGCCCTCTTGGTCTGCTAGGCAACAGCATTTGTTGCATTTTTCAAACAGGAAGTGGGAGTTGAGTAAGAATCTGGTAGGGGGTGACTTGCTCTTTAATGTTATTTTAGCTAAAAGGGACATATAACGTGTTTTTCTTCTTTCCGTCTCCTTTTCATTTTCATTGATTTTAATGTGAATAAATGAAAATAAAGTAGAAAAAACATTACTCTATGTTATCCTATTCTATTTTAATTTACTATATTCTATTCTATTCTATTTGATGAAAATGTTTTACTGGCCCACCCTATCTGCTGGTTATATTTTTGCCCTCATGTGTCATGAAACCATCGTCTGACTGATGTCGTCCTCTCTGCCCTTTAGCCACAGCTGGCTCCGTTGGGTGCTAATGGTGAACCGCTGGCCTGTTGGGTTCTAATGGTTAACCGCTGGTCCCGTTAAGATCTAATGGTGAACTGCTGGCCCCATTGGGTTCTAATGGTGCACCGCTGGTCCTGTTGGGTTCTGATGGTGAACTGCTGGTCCCGTTGGGTTCTAATGGTGAACCGCTGGTCCCATTGGGTTGTAATGGTGAACCGTTGGTCCCGTTGGGTTCTAATGGTGAACCCCTGGTCCCACTGGGTTCTAATGCCATTGGGTTGTAATGGTGATCCGCTGGTCCTGTTGGGTTCTAATGGTGAATCGCTGGTCATGTTGGGTTCTAATGGTGAACCGCTGGTCCCGTTGGGTTGTAATGGTGATGGTCCTGTTGAGTTCTAGTGGTGAACCTCTGGTCCTCTTGGGTTCTAATGTCATTGGGTTCTAATGGTGATCTGCTGGTCCCGTTAGGTTCTAATTTTGAATCACTGGTCCCGTTGGGTTCTAATGCTGTTGGCTTCCAATGGTGATTCGCTGGCCCTTAGCGATGGGTACCGAATTCGGTGCATTTTAAGGTACTGACCGAATTCCATAGTACCGACTGAGCACCGATTCATGTCATTTTTAAATGGTGCCTCATTTTGGTACCCGTCCTTCATAACGAGAACTTGCTTAGACAGCTGCGCATGTGCAAGAGCTTTATGTCATCGGTCGCTGCGAGCCAGTTGTAAACAGAGCAGCATGGTAGAAAGAACGCACACTAAAGCTTGGGTCCACTTCACTAAATGTAATGGGTAACTGGGTGATGATGAAACGAGCGACAACGATCTAAGTGAGACATCCTCATCTTAATCTGCTCCGGTAGGTAAATAAAATGTTTAAGATAACGTTAGCTTGATATGTTAGCTTCCGTTCCTCTTATGGTGCATTCGCTTTCTCCTCGGAACTCCGAATTTCCGACTAGAAGAACATGAACGCGCTCTAAAGTTTGGCTTCACTTTACTAAGTGCGACGGGTGATTGGGTGAAGATGAAACCAGCGACAACGATCTAAGTGTGAGGCATCATCGTTTTAATCTGCTCCAGCAGTTAAATAAACTGTTTAAGATAACGTTAGCTTTATGAGTTAGCTTCCATTGCCACCATTGTTATCAGCTAATGGTGTGTTCGCTTTCTCCTCGGACATTCTAACTTCCCAGTAGGAAAAATTAAATGAAAAAGGACGGCAAAAGGAATGAAGATACACAGTAAATTCAGTTCACAGTAAAGATGTTTGCTTCAGTTTAATTATCAGCTTATAAAACTACAAGGACGATGTTAAAATACAAACAGTTGTATGTTATTTATCGTGATATTTATCAAATATGGTTATATATTGAGAAAATATACATTTAATTATAAAAGAGAATTAAAATATTAAACACTCAAAAGTATCTAAAATTGGTACCGTTAAGTACCGGTATCGATTCCTAGGTACCGGGAATTAGTACGAATCGATTCAATTGTCAAAGGTACCCATCCCTACTGGCCCTGTTGGGTTCTAATGGTGATCTGCTTGTTCCATTGGGTTCTAATGCTGTTGGTTTCTAATAATGATCCACAGGTCCCATTGGCTTCTAATGGTGATCCGGTCGTCCCATTGGGTTCTAATGGTGATCCGCTGGTCCTGTTAGGTTTTAATGATTAATCGCTGGCCCTGTTGGGTTCCAATAGTGAATTGCTGGTTATGTTAGGTTCTAATGCCATTGGGTTCTAATTGTGATCCGCTGGTCCTGTTGGGTTCTAATGGTGAACTGCTGGTCCTGTTGGGTTCTAATGGTGATCTGCTGGTCCCATTGGGTTCTAATGGTGAATTGCTGGTCCCGTTGGATTCTAGTGGTGAAACACGGGTCCTGTTGGGTTCTAATGGTGATCCGCTGGTCCTGTTGGGTTCTAATGGTGAATCGCTGGTCCCATTGGGTTCTAATGGTGAACCGCTGGTCCTGTTGGGTTGTAATGGTGAACCGCTGGCCCTGTTGGGTCCCAATGGTGAATTGCTGGTTATGTTAGGTTCTAATGCCATTGGGTTCTAATTTATGATCCACTGGTCCTGTTGGGTTCTAATGGTGATCTGCTGGTCCCATTGGGTTCTAATGGTGAAGTGCTGGTCCCGTTGGATTCTAGTGGTGAAACGCAGGTCCTGTTGGGTTCTAATGGTGATCCGCTGGTCCTGCTGGGTTCTAATGTTGAACCACAAACCACCCAAATCCTTTTTTCTGTCCCTTTTCTCTAAAGGAGCAGCATAATCATAAATTACGCTGCAGCAACACTTAGATTGTAATTCAGTAAAAGCCCAGTCTCACTCTTGTATCAAATTACTCCACCAGTCTTCTCCCGTGCACGGACAGTTTACATGATGATGTGAGTTTTGTCCTAACTGCTTAGCAAAGCTTTGAAATCTATTTGAAAGCCTGTGATTTAGCTGGAAGTCATTTCATCTGCAGAAAGGTGTTTTTTGAAAGCTTTCAGCTCAGTCAAGGACACGCTTCTGAAACACGACTGTAAAATCTGTCAGGAGACAATACTTAGCATCATCCGTGTGTGTGTGTGTGTGTTTGTGTGTGTGTTTGTGTGTGTGTGTGTGTGTGTGTGTGTGTGTGTGTGTGTGTGTGTGTGTGTGTGTGTGTGTGTGGTCCTCTTCAGATCAGGGATGAAAGCATGAATTAGGTAAATAAATGACTGAAACAACCTCACGGTGGTGCTCCGCCTGTAGATCCTCACCGCCGCCCTCCTAGGATATGCCTGAGAGGTTAGCTAGCTGCCAGATGAGTCTTCATTCGCATAATGTAGTGAAGGCCTCTGGATATATTTGTATTTCTACACAAAGGTCACACTCAGAATCCTCCAGAAACATGGAAATGTGCTGATGCTTCAGCAGCAGCAGCCCTGCAGACAATGGCAGCTGTCAACATGTTCAAGGCAGGAAGGAGACGAGTCATTTAGGGAGCATCAGCTGTCAACCAAGCCCAGCAGAACTGCTGGGAGATGCTGTCATTCAGACTTGCTGGTGAATAAAACCTATTTGTCTCCTTCGTGGTTGTGTGTTTAAGTGGGAAAAGTGGTTTTATCTGTTAGATTACATCAATAAACTATGAAAGAGGATGCTCTTCTAGTTTTCTACTGGCACACCCTGGTGCAGCTCTAGATGTGATGGGACCTCATCTACGAATGCAGAAATGAAAGAAAGACACAATAAGCATAAAGAAATTGTACATATTTTAGTTCTGAAAATGTTTAACATCCTTCCCCATCAGCCTCCAGGTCGACTTGCAGGTTGTCCGAGTCAGGCTGGATGAACTAGTTGCATCCCTCTGGCTCTGATATCTGTTCTGCTCGTCGTACTCCAGAGAAAACAAAATGGGATGACTAGAAGATTTCAGAAGCTACATCTGACTGATTAAACGTTGTGGTCTGCTCTAACGCTAACGCAGAAAAGCCGGAGCTCCGAACCGTGTGCGTTAGCATCCTGAGGGAAAGCATCTGGGCAGCCCTCAGACCGGAAACCATCTTTTTTTGTGCTTTCTCTTTAAAAACATCAGATTCTTTTTCAAATCCAGCCGTAAAATCCTAACGTTTTTATTCATTAGACATGCCGTTAGAAGGAAACTTGCCTGCAGCCACTTTCAGTACAGTAACTAAGTACTTCCATTTAAACCATCCGAGCTCTATAAACAAACCGAGCTAAGGTTGTTAAATACAGGAAGTGTTGCCTCACTAAGTCAAACTCACTGTAGATTGTTGTTGCGTTCTGATGCTGCAGCTGAGAAACCCATTGACTAGGGTTGGTGGTATTTAGTTTACTTGCAGGTTAATTACTTGTTAGTCCTTATTGAAACAATCACTGAACATTACTGCATGAAAGTATAACCCTCACTGAGCCAAAGGACCCAAACAAATGTTCTCTAACCATAAGAGTTGTCCCAAACATTTCAATCTGATTATCTGATATTAAAGTGAAACCATGAATTCAGCATGTGGCTAATTGAGTCATTAAATCTTGCACCGGAGCCAAAGTTTGCAGCTCGAAGCTGTCAGTAAAGCTCTGTGGTGCCCCAGCGCTGGCAGAAATAAGACAGGGACATTTTAGTCTCAGTAGAGCACCGATGTGAATGTGACCAGAAGGTTTGAACTGCTGTACTGTTGTGATGTCAGACTGCTGCTGAGTGTGGGTGAGTATTGTCAGAAAACCATAAATAGTCACTGTTCTCACACGGCCGGCTGTAACGTACAGTCCCAGACACGGAGACGATCTCCTATAGCAGCAGAGCAGGAACACAAGTTATTATCATCAGTGCATAGATAATAATCACTACACCAAAATAAACAGGTCTTTGTCACGTTGTGTATGTACGCCTTCTAGTTATGGCTCAGGGACACTTGTTAGACCATCTACTGTCCCCATCACCACAGGAGACTGGTGTTGCTTTGGGAGTCTTCTACTGAATGTTGGTGGCTTTCAAAATGAAACCAAAGTCCACCTTGTTGGTGACTATGGTTGTGTCAGATCCCAGCATTCCCTGGTGGCAATGGAAAGTCTTCTGAACCCCACTGATCCTGTAGTAGAGCTGCTGCTGTGTTTGGATCATTTTTCTGTTTACTGACCTTGTTTGGTCCAAACTGAAGCTGTGAGACAGATGGACGAACATTTGAGCATGGCTTTGGCATATGGTGCAATGTCAGCGTAATAAAAAGTCAACATGTTCTCATCTAACGTTAGGGGTGCCTGACTCGAGACCATCTACCAATCACAATCAGTCTTACTCAGTCTGCAGAAGCCTACCATGAGGAGAGTCAGTTCAGGTGGTGGTTAAGCCTGCTGCACACGAGAGCAATCTGCTGAGCAAACTGCCTCGAATGACCATTTGCTCAGCAGATTGCTCGCTGTGTGCACCTGATTTTCACTGAGTTTTCCGCCTCACAAGACGCTGAGCCGAATATCTGACCATTCAGATATGTTCCGCCTCACGGGGGGTAGAAACTCGCTGTGTGTGCACTACTGAGCTGCTGGCTGAGCTGAAATATTCTAGTGGCCAAACAAAGCGCGTTCTCCGCTCACATGACCCCAAGATGGCAGCCCCCTGCCCTGTCTGCGTGTCAGAAAAATAAACAAAATGGTACCTTGCGGATCGATGGGCCCACTGTTTCTATTACCCTTTCGAAGGATCTGGGCGGCGGTACTGTCGGAAGGATTCTGGGTCTTCCAGGCACATCTCTTGGAGTAAATTGGAATAAACTCCTTGCCCGCCCTTCTTTCCAGCCACCGTATACATACTTTCCTAACCTTGAAATGCTGGTGGCGGCAGTGCTTCATCAACAACAAAAGTAGAGGAATTTCCTCCGTTTCCAGCTCTGCCTCCGTTTTGTTTATTTTCTGACATGAAGACAGGGGGCTGCCATCTTGGAATCATGTGAGCGGAGAACACACTTTGATTGGCCACTAGAATATTTTAGCTCAGCCAGCAGCTCAGTTGTGTGCACACGGCGAGTTTCTACCCCCGTGAGGTGGAAAATATTACTGGTCAGATATTCGGCTCAGCGTCTCGAGAGGCGGAAAACTCAGTGAAAATCAGGTGCACACAGCGAGCAATCTGCTGAGCAAACAGTCATTCGAGGCTGTTTGCTCAGCAGATTGCTCTCGTGTGCCTCTCTGGTGAGGTTTTTGTCCAACCAAGGGGAGACTCAAAGAAAGACCCAGGACACTCTAGAGGGACTATGTCTCTCGGGTGTTCAGGGAACACCTTGAGATTCCCCCGGAGGAACTGGCTAAAGAAGCTGGAGAGAGGGAAGCTTAGGCTGCTGCCCCTGCGAAAGCCAATGGATGGATGGATACCATGAAGGGTCCTCATGTGAGAGTTTGTTGTGTTTCTGAATTTCACTGGCAAACTGAGTCATGAATCAACAACCCTTCACCTGTTGGCTCAGCTAAGATGTGGATAAAATACTGAAGCTAATATGAAGATGCAAACAGAAGTCGCAATGAGAAAGAGAATAAGAGGTGGATGACACCAAAAACATACTCATACAGACATGCATTCTATTACAACATCATTTAGCCCATGCCAACATGAAAAGATGTATGCAGGTTGCTGATGTTCATGTTGCTTTAAGATGCTTTCCTATGACCTGGAAGGGGCGGAGTGGCGTGAAAGAAACGCATCAGAAGGAATGTTGGAAGGTTTTTGTGAGTGTGGTATGTTGGACATGAGGCTTGTTGAGGTATAACTATGTAGGTACAGGACACTAGCTGGACCCTTGTGGCGATAAAAGATAATTTCTGTTTGACGTGGCTCCATTTCAATGATGCGTTGGGCTTTGTTTCGGAGAAGTTTGACACAAGTGTCTACAGTTATGATTGGATCATGTTGCAAAAAAATAAAATGTAAATTTGACCCAGATTAAAGTCACTTACCCCTTATATAGGTTAAAGGTCAACAGGTCAACCAGAGGGCAGGATCACAGCCAAACTGAACTCAGAGCCATTTTCTTGCTGTGAACATGGAGCGTTAAAAATTTCATCAGGGGTCTCTGCCATGAATCATAGCAGCCGTAGTTGGGCTAGCCGAAGGAAAACTTACTTAAATTATTAAAGTGCTGTTTGCAAGTGTGTTCCCAACACTAAAACATCCTGTTGAGCCAAGATCACCAGCAGCACAGACAAACGTCTGACTCTTACCTTAATTCATGATTTATACTTCTCTGTCAGCTCCACAACGGACAGAGTGCCTGAAAGGTTTTCACACGCAAACTGCGGCACAGGCAGAAATTCTCTACCAGGACAACAGAGGGCGTAATGATTTTCCTGTCACCATCTTTCAGTTCAATTTATGTATATAGAAAGGAAGAAAAGTTTCCCATGAAAGGAACCCAGCAGGTTGCATCGAGTCACTGACTAGTGTCAGAATCTTTACAGCAATCCTCTTACTAAGCAAGCATGCAGTGACAGTGGAGAGGAAAACTCCCTTTTAACATGAAGAAACCTCCAGAGGATCATGGCTCAGTATAAGCAGCCATCCACCATGTCTCACTGGGGATCGAGAAGACAGAGCAGGCACGCACGCACGTACACACACACACACACACACACACACACACACACACACACACACACACACACACACACACACACACTTTGTCTTTCTATCATAGTAAGGACCCTCCATTGACTTCCATTCATTTTTGTGGCTCCACCACTAACTATAACCAATGCTGATCTAGCCCTAACCTAAGAGCAAGGGAGAGCCGTCTTTACCAACCGTACACTCCACCTCCCTCTACTCCCCCACTTGTCCAGATCTAGGCTAACATCAGATTTTAACCATAACCCCATCAAATAAAAATGTTTTAAGCCTATTCTTAAAAGTAGACAAGGTGTCTGCCTCATGGACTAAAGCTGGGAGCTGGTTCCACTGGAGAGGAGCCTGATAGCTAAAAGATCTGCCTCCCATCCTATTTTTAGATATTCTGGGAACCACCAGTAAACCTGCAGTCTGAGAGCAAATTGCTCGGTTAGGAACATATGGAGCAATCAGGTCACTGATGTATGATGGAGTTTGATTATTAAGAGCTTTATATGTGAGAAGGAGGATCTTAAAATCTATTCTGAATTTAACAGGCAACCAATGTAGGGGAGCTAAGACAGGAGGGATATGATCTTCCACTGTGCTACTGTTCTCCACCGAGTGTTTTGGCAAAATGTAATAAAAAAGAAAGGTAAATAATTAAATGAACACAAGTTCAATGATTTTAGGGCTGTGAAATAGGTATACATTTTTTACACAAGTGGTGTCACACTCTGTCCTGTCTCCCCGTTCTGTTCAGTCATGTGTCCCTGTTAATTGCTCCCACCTGCCTCTCGTCACCCAATCACCCAATCTCCCAGCTCCTCATGTATTTAAACCCTCTTAATTCTGTGTGTCTTGTCGGTTCATTGTTTCATTGTCCAGCGTGCTCCTCATTAAATCCTTGTTGAATGTTCTTGTCTGCCTGCCTGCTTCTTCCCCTGCAATTGGATCCTCACCTCGGCTCACCACACCCGCATGTCGTGACAAGTGGTCTTAAAAATTCTTGAATTTAGCTTAATGAAACCAGTTGGAACCCTGCAGTGGACTCAGTGGTCTCCTTTAAACTCACCTGTTCAGGCTTTGGTGGGACCTTCATCACCACCCTCTCTTTATTCTGCCTTTCCCGGGATTTTTACCTCTCCTTTTCCTTACATTTTTAATCACAGTTTAATTTTTTTTGTAATTTTAAACTCATTTTTAATCACTTTTTTAAATAGATTAAAAAAGAAATTAATTGTGTCTTCATTTGTAAATACAAACTATTCAGTTTTGTATTTTCTAAGGGAAACGTTAGCGGGTCTAAGGTGTTTATCTCATACCTGCTGACAGTGTTGACTGTTTAAAGTTTAAGCTAACATAGTCCTCTTGCTGCAGCCAGGATTCTGTGAGAGAGAGCAAAAAAATCTGATTATCACAAATCAAGTCATTAACTAACAAAGTCTTAGAAAAATAGACCCAATGTTCAACAACCCACATTTAATTTTTCTAGTTTTCTGCTCAGTTGAATTTGTTCTAATATTTATGAGATTTCCATGATTTGCTTTATTAAGCCTGATATTTAATCTGTGTGATTTTGGCCGTGGGCAGGACACTGTCTCTATGGGGTAGTGGGTGGGTAACAGTACAGAAGCTGCAGAGGGGTGTGTTAAACTACGACTCTGCTTCCTGGTCTGGATCGTGGGTTGTCATGGAGGACTAATAAAACTGGCCATATTCCTAGAAAGAAGAGCTGCTCCATCCAAAGAGGGATGGATGCCGTCTCTACGCGTCAGACCAGGTTTTCCCCAAAAAGTTTTCCAATTATCAATGTAGCCCACGTTGTTTTCAGGACACCACCTAGACAACCAGCAGTTGGACAGCACGCGGCTAAACATGTCGTCACTGGTCCGATCAGGCAGGAGGCCAGAGAAAATTACAAAGCCTGACAATGTTTTGGCAAACTTGCACACCGAAGCAACAGATACCGGTATTAGTGCACAAAATGGATGCCATCTCGGAGAGGGTCACCGGACGGTATGGACAAGTTTAAAAACCAAATTGGCTTCACTGGAGGACTTGAATGATCAGTTTAAAGACTGAAGGAAGAGAGAAAATTATCTCAGCCTGACCCAAACAAAGTCTTGTTATCCGAATCTGACACCATAGCTGTGAAAACCCGACCTACCCCCCCGCCTTCGGGGTGGACTTCAGCCTGGCGAGGTCATCAACCTGCAGGAGTCAATGTGCTCTGCGCTTCTCCCAAGATCTCCCTCCCACCTGTGGCTACAGTGACTGAGCGCCGTAGATGGCTGCTCTCGCTGTGGAAACAGGATCCCAGCCCCCTCCCCTGTCTTCCTATTGGAGTCTCATGTTATGTTGTGATGTCTGATGTCTGTTGCTTATCTGTTTGAGGTGGGTTTTTTTTTTTTTGCAGAGCAAAGCTGCCCTCCTGGTGGGAGAGTAGCTATGAAGTGCCTTTTTTCCCTCCTCCCGAATCAATTCCTCAAGTTACCCTCTTATCTCTATTAAGGTAGCGCGACTCGGGGGTTGCGAATTACCACAGTCACCAATTCTTGTCATGCGTCTTGCCCATGTATGTCTGATCTCTGAA
Source organism: Nothobranchius furzeri (assembly GCF_043380555.1). Taxonomy (NCBI): domain Eukaryota; kingdom Metazoa; phylum Chordata; class Actinopteri; order Cyprinodontiformes; family Nothobranchiidae; genus Nothobranchius; species Nothobranchius furzeri. Next base: position 45,942,456 of record NC_091754.1, on the reverse strand, counting down.
TTGTGTGTACTGAAACTCTAATTTCCCTCTGGGATTAATAAAGTATCTTTGATTTGATTGATTTGATTTTCTTCTCTTGAGCTGTACGGGGAGGTAAATAGCTAGTTAAGACAGTTTAGATGCAGAGGCATCAAAAGGCCTTGAGCATATCTGAAGGAGATAGTTCTTCCTGAGGAGAAGGGACCTTTAGGTCAGACAACAGTTCCTTCATGAAGCTACAATAATTATCTTCTAATCAGATCACACCAACAATAGCACAGCTCAGGCATGTTTACAGCGTGTAATCTGCTGCCTCCTCACAAGGTAAAATACCACAGCCCTTGTGATCACCTGTGAGTGGAACCAATGATCCTGTTCTCCTTCCTCCTCACGCAGCAGCTGGTGCTCTGCCTGCAGAGAGCCCCAGCTGCTGGTTTGTAACCCCGGACATGTCGGCGCTGATAGAAAACAAGCTCCTGGGTAGAAATTGTTATCTTCACATTTAATGGAAGGCTGCTTTGTGATTACTTTAGAGATGTTGTTGTTGTTGTTGGGGTAAACGGTTCTTATGCTATGAAACACAAACATCTGGTTTCTGCTGCTGGCCTCAGATCTGAAGCTGAAGATGTTTCTGAAACTGTTTCCACCCACTTAGAGGTCCAATGGGGACCTGTTTGGTTTATGCAGAGTGTAGCGGGGTAAATATTGTTGCTTTTAAGCTTAATATATTACATTTACTTATGACCAATAAGCTGTGACATTCTATATTAATATAGAATATCAACCTGCTTGGTCTTTGGATGTTTAATCAGAAGATTCTAGGGTTCTTTGCTTTTTCAGGGATCACACACACTTCGTACCAATTCAGTCAGGTTTATGAAAAAGTAAGAAATTTATTTTCTATCAAATTAAAAATATGACAAGTTAACTAAGGCTGCTGTGATGGATGAATCTAAGAGGATGGGATGTGATGTATGGGGATTGAATGGTGTGTGTTTATCAGAACCTTGTATCTAGAAGAACTGAGTTCTGGGTGTGAAAAGATTTGGTTTGCAATAAACTATGAAGTTGGTTCCTATCAAAACGGCATCAGATGCAATCATGCTGTGTCTACCTCACCCTTTCTTTGGAGACCCTCTTCGCAGATCCGGAGGTCAGGAAGGTCGAATGACCTCTGGGCACAGAGGTTCAGTAGATTAACCGCAGCACCGACGCTCCAGTCCAGAGATGTCACCAGGCACACAGGTTGAAACTAGTTTGCTTCTAGAACAGCTGTTTCTGAATAGCTGAAGGAACCGTTTTGCTGTGTCAGCTGTAGGCAGCTTTTAGCTTGTTGAAAGCTTGTCAATTGATGCGGTGTGAGCAGAGTTTCCCTCCGATGGCCAGTCAAGAGTTAGCTCAACTAACAGAATGCTGAATCTCACAGAATGCTGGAATGCTGAATTACTCCGTAAGTGATTCTGTTTTAACATTCTCATATTAAGATTTACTTGGCCAATCAGGACGTGCCATGTTAAGAGGTGTTAACAGCAACCCTCAGAACATCACACCTTCTTACAGGATGCTCTGATTTGTGGGTAAGAAAATATCTTGCTAAATATATAATTACTGATCATACCATAATAATATTCATTTCAACCAGAGTAATTTAACCCTCTGGGTCCAGGGTGTAATTTGCAGTTTTTGACTAATTTAGAGTTTTCCTTTGTATTTCCAAAATAAAAACCACTGCCTTATGTGGTATCAATCTTTTCAGCACAACCTGGACTTAATGAATTTATACTTATTTTTTATATTTGGACATAAAGGGGTTGCATATTAGACCTTAAATCACTCAAAAACATAAAATCCAAATTGGAAAAAAGTTGCTTATTTTACTGTGAAACCAACAAACATTTATGACGAAGGTTTTTTATAATTTAGAATGGTAATCTAGACTGTACATTTATAAAAAATACGGCTAAATATAGCAAATAACAAATAAAAAAAAATTATCAGCCCTCTGGGGTCTAGGGTGTAAATGACCGTTTTTGACTCATTTTGGTTTTTCTTTTGTATTTTCTAATAAAAACAATAAATATTGCCTTATGGGGTGTCCTTTTTTTCAGGACAACCTGGACTATCTGAATTTATACTTATTTTATTAATTTGGCAATAATGAACATGCATTTTGGAGTGGGGAGTGGCTCCGTCTCACGCCGAGATCTGACAGCTGCGTGGCACCGCCCACTCCTCTTGTTGGATCTCCGAGGAGCTGGATCTCTGCCTTCATCCTCTACCTCATCATGACCCAACTCTTCTATGAGGAAGGATGGATAAGCCACATCGTCTTCAACATCCTCGCTATTTGCCCCAGACTCCGGCTGCGAGTCTCCGTCCACTTCCTCTGCTTCCAGTTCAAAAAACAGCCGTACTATCTGAACTGCCTGGTGGACATTTATCCTTCTCATCATCCTTTATTAAAGCCTAATAAAAGCCTACTAAACTGCAGACAATATATCTGTCCGGATCGCTCCAAAATATGAAGTTTACCGTCAATATCTGTCTAATTGTTTGTTGTTACTCCGTTCGCGCCACTCCTTTCCCCGTGAAGCAGCTCCTTTTTGCACACATCTTGTTACTCGTGCGACCTTCCTCTCTCTCTCAGCTACATAATGATGCTTTTTATCAATTGAATATGTGAGACTTCCACCAACAGCAAAAGGATCCCATGTTTTTGTGGGTTTTTTGTTCACAAGCACATTCCTTCTCACGGAATACTAAACTGTTGTTTTGACAAGTTATCAGATTGTCTAAAAATAGGTCGTTTTTTAGTTCAGTATAACTCCGCTTTTACGTTGCCTATTAACAAAATTTTAAAACTGGGGTGTAGTTTATGATCTCCTTTTTAAAGCTGAATTGAAACTGAAACTCAGGGAGGTGGAGTCTTGCTGCTACAGCGTCCCAAATCCATGGACCCCAGAAGGTTAAGCACAGATTAATCAAAACATTTAATTTAACCATATTGTTCATTTCATTTCATGATTAATTAACTCATAAGAGCTGAAAACGGTCACTTTATTCAGAGGCATGAGGAATCCTGTAGAAGCGATAAGGGAAGCTTAGGCCTTGAAATGGGAACAGTTTGTTGACAATATGTTATCATGTGTTCAGAGCTGCAGAACCTTCTGGGCTTGTTGGAAGATAGAATGTAAAATCCACCTTAGAGAATGGAATTTATGTCTGTAGATGACCGGTGGCATGTAGGTCAATCTGTAGGCGAAAACTGACCATTTCTGGACGTTAAAAGAGTCTGAGACAAATCTGTAGTGGATGCTCTGGTTAACCGTGTGTGTGTGTGTGTGTGTGTGTGTGTGTGTGTTCTTCAGACAGGAAAACCACCTGTGGAGGATCTGTTCTTAGATCTGTGTGATGGACGACGGCTGCTGGAGTTGCTGGAGGGACTCTCAGGACATCCACTGGTACACACACACACACACACACACACACACACACACACACACACACACACACACACACACACACACACACACACATTATTATCTGTCTTATGTTAAAGTTCTAAGATGCCCATGAGCAAAATCTGTTTTCCTCAAAAATGTCTCTCTCTCTCTCTCTCTCTCCCTCTCTCTCTTTGTGTGTGTGTGTCCGTGCGTGCGTGTGTGTGTTTGTGTGTAGGTGAGATTGGAGAAAGGGTTCACGCGTGTTCACTCGCTTAACAATGTCAACCGTGCTCTGCAGATCTTGCAGAAAAACAACGTGAGTATTCATGCACACACACACACACACACACACACACACACACACACACACACACACACACACACACATGCACAAACACGCACACACACACACACATACACACACACACACACACACACACACACACACACACACACACACACACACTTTCCAATGCACATGCACACACACACATACACACATGCACATGCATGCACACACACAAACACACAAACACATGCATGCACACACACACACATACAGATGCATGCACACACACAAACACACATGCACGCGCGCACACACACACACATTCACATGAACACACACACACGCACACACATACACAGTCACACACACAAACTGTTTAGGCTTTTGACATTGTTCCTTTAACCTTTGTCTCTCTCCAACCTGTCTGCAGGTGGACTTGGTGAATATCGGAGCAGCAGACATCGTTGATGGGAATCACAAACTGATTCTCGGGCTCATCTGGAGCATTATTCTCCACTGGCAGGTGTGTGTGTGTGTGTGTGTGTGTGTGTGTGTGTCTTTCCTGTTTTGATCTGAGTTTGTTTAACAATAAGGAACTCAAACATCACATTTCATTGTTCATGTCTGCAGCTCATAATTAGCTCAAATACTCCAGTTATGTCATGTCTGGAACATAAGTTAGACACCACGGGTAGTGACCCCTAACTCTGACCCTCCTTACGAATCACATTTCCACCGTTTCTCAGAGCAGAACTGTGCAGAAGTGAAATCCTTTAACATCCAAGACTGACAGCTGGAGTTGGATCGTTGATGTTTGACGCTGATAAGTAACTTTTGTTGAAGACTAACTCTAGTATGTAATATGTTGAGTACTGCGGTGTAGTTAGTGTTAGGGCTGATGGTCTGTCAGAAACTAAACTTTTAAACAGACCAACAGCAGTAGTTACGTCTCTGTAGTGGACATCCTGTTAGCATGTTGTGTGATGCTCCTCCTACTTTCTGCTGTTCCACCTTGGCCTTTTGCTACCTGAGACGTGTACTCAGTAGTCGTTGGATGGTGCCTCTGATGCTCACCCATCCTTGGCCTTGCTCTGGGTTTATGTTCTCAGGGGGCTGGGCCCTCAGCTCCTCATGAGGACCTTCTTCTTTGGCCAGCAGGTATCTGATGACTGGCAGGTCACATGGACTGATGGATCATGGACCCGTCTTACTCTTTGGAAGCCTCGGTTTGTCTTGATCTTTTGAGATCCTAAGGTTTTCTAATTGTCCTGCACATCAGCTCTTTTGTCCTCTGGGGCGACGGTGGCACAGGAGTTAAGTGCTCGCCCCGTAATCTGAAGGTTGCAGGTTCGAGTCCCGCTCAGTCTGTCGCTGTCGTTGTGTCCTTGGGCAAGACACTTAACCCACATTGCCTGCTGGTGGTGGTCGGAGGGACCGGTGGCGCCAGTGCTCGGCAGCCTCGCCTCTGTCAGTGCGCCCCAGGGCAGCTGTGGCTACATTGTAGCTCATCACCACCTGTGTGTGAATGTGTGTGTGAATGGGTGAATGACTGATTGTGTTGTAAAGCGCCTTGGGGGGTTCCAAGACTCTAGAAGGCGCTATATCAAATACAGGCCATTTTACCATTTCTCTGCTTGAACAGTCCACTCAGTTTTGTTCTCTTCCTTCCTTTGATTTCTTCCACTTTGGTCCCACCCAAACAGCTTTCCAATATCATTGTTGAATATCTGGATGAGGTGGATCAGTGAATCGATGTCTCACCAGCTCTAATGAGACCAAACGCTAACTTGTGCTAATGACTTTGATCAGACCTCAGCATTGTCTTCCACAGTCCTATTGAGTCAGTGTCCTGTTGATGTCGAGTTCAGAGCTGTCCACCTTCAGACCAGAGGCTCTGTTATAGTCCATCCAGGCCGAGCAGACATTATTGCTCCAGAGAATGAGTAGGAACGTGAGAAAATGTTTTCTGGGTGCAACACGAGTGAGCTGTATCCATCCTGTCAGAGGATCACATGATCTATGATTATTCCACGTGAGTGGAGGCTTTCCCTCGTTGTTTATCCTGAGTAGAATAGCCTTTATTAGCCCCACAGTGGGGAAATTCATTCGTTACATCAGCTCAGACAGTTAGAGAAAAGGAAGAAAAAACAAATTACAGGTAAACACACAGAGGCCGTAAGCTATCAACGCAACCTTCAACCGCTAAGCACAACAAATAAAAGGAAACTTGGGTTCCAACACTATGCAGCATACTGTAAGGTACATGGACATACTATGTAAATCTGGTGTTAAACACATACTGAGTACTGCGTTGGTGGTATTGTGTACCGGGATGATGCCAGTACCAGTTAAACTGAGGAGGTCTACACTCTTATTGCAGAGGGGATGAATGATCTACGGCAGCGTTCTGTTTTACATCTGGGATGTCTCAGCCTGTCTCTGAAGGAGCTGTCCATGGTCTCCACAGTGGAATGCAGTAGGTGGGAGGGGCTTTCCCCAGCATCCTCCTTTCACACGTCTCCTAAACTGGGAGCATGTGAACGCGTGTGGTTCCAGTAGGAAGTTAACAACTTACCACTGAAATCAGCAGAATAATTGTCTCTTCACAGCTAACCGTACTAAGTCTTCATGGTGTCTCAGATGGTCTAGCTGCTGGGATTATGTCAGGACCCACTTCCTGTTGAAAGAAGGGTATCATGACCCGTGGTTACAGGAGTCTAAAGAGATGTTGTGCTGTCCAAGCATCTGATTGAAAGGAGTTCCAGAGGAACATGAAGAATCATCAACAGACTCTACATAACTTCTCTTTCATCTGGCTTGATGTTGGTCCTGCCCTCCTCTCTCTGAAGGTTACTGTCAGTACTTGGAAATCCTGACACTCAGCTGCGCCATTTTCTCCACTGTTACTTGTGCATGAGGATCACAGGGGCCAGGGAGCTCATCTCAGAATTCAGCTTTTTCATTGGCTTAGAGGAGGTAGGTCCCTGTGATTCTTTGATATGACATAGGGAACCCCCCCCCCCCCCCCCCCTTTCAACCTCGTTGCCGATTTCGTCCCTTTCAGTACGTCTGTGGTGAAGTTTGACGCTAGCGAAATTTTGGCTCACATTCAACCCTCTTCAAAACTATGACAGAACTCTTAGGATGTATTGAAAGGTATAAAGGATATTAGAATATATTTTAATCTGGTGTTTGACGAAGTTTTAATGCATACTGAAGAGTAGAAAGTGTGTTTTTAAGCCTCGAATGGATGGCTGTTAGCTGCTGGTATAGGTCACGTGACCAAAATGATGTCATCTGATTGGACAGTGGCGTTGTGTTTGTAAACAAGTAGCCTTGTAATTTCAGTTGTGAACCAACTTTGGAGCAAATTGATGAGTTTCTGTGAGTTTATTTTGGTGCAGTTTAGCTAAATTCTTTTACATTCTCATCTGTTGACATCTCCTGAAAATGTCAACCAATTATCTTTATTAATAACTAAAATATGGCCTCTTTTCCACGATGAACTAGACAGCTAATCAAAATTTGATCACAGGTTTTAATGCATTTCCAATTGAAACAAATGGGCGTTAATTTGGATTGTTAAAGGTTTAATATCTCTGGATTGGCTGGGTGGATTTTGACAAATGAGGTGTCATTTTGTTAGTGAGCTCAGGCTCTATCTAGTAGACATGATGAACATGACATTTGATCACTTTTAAAGAAAATGTCCAAGTCCCTAGTTACTGCTCCTTCTGGGCTCAGGTGTTTCCATTGAAGTCAAACATCTCCAGCATCACTTTTGCTGTGATGGGCAGTAGCTTCTTGGTCTCACTGACAATACCAAAAGATATGGAATAATTCAAATCCTCTGTTAGGAGCCCCACCCTCTCTGTCAGAGACACGCCCTGTTTTCAGACCTGTTGCTGCTTCCTGTCACGCTCCTACAAGACATTTATCGCTTTACTCCTCATCAGGTTTCTGGAGCTTTCAGCCTCAGCCTGGCGAGTTTAATAAAGCGTCTCATCTGCATGAAGATGTCAGATACCCTAACCACAATAAACATAAATCATGTCTGGCTTCTGCTACGTCAAAGGTTATCTCTCTCTCTCTCTCTCTCTCTCTCTCTCTCTCTCTCTGTGTGTGTGTGTGTGTGTGTGTGTTCTCAGGTGAAGGATGTGATGAAGGATGTGATGGCGGGCCTTCAGCAGACCAACAGTGAGAAGATTCTGCTGAGCTGGGTTCGTCAGAACACACGTCGTTATCCTGAGGTTGGTCCCACATCAGCTTTTTTATTCTGTTAAGTTTTTCCCTCATTTATTTATTGTTTGTTTGTTTATGTTCATTTATCTATTTAATAAATCTCTGCCACTGACAAACTTCTGATTTTGAAATATGAACTTTTTGTTGGTCTAAATAAAGAAACCAGGCAGTGAGATTGTTCATGAGGAACCTCATGATTGAATAAAGTTTTTACAGATTGAAGATGTGAAGTTTCTATGGTGATACGTCTCCTGCAGCTGCCTTTAGAGCAGAAATCTGCTTCACCAGCCTGTTGTGACGTAATGAGCTGGTGAAACCACCGCGGCTCTTATTCACCAATGGATAACGAGATAAAGCCAGAAGTTCCAGCCAGTGGAGGTGAACTAGACACGTGATGCTGTAGATCAGGGGTACTCATATACAAGAGGATGGGGGCCATTTTAAAAAATGACCTTGACGTTCGAGGGCCCTACAGGCCACCTATTGAGTACCACAGCTGTAGATGTTCAGTCACTCTAACAGGTTGCTGGTTGCATCACGGTACCATAGGAACCCAAAGATCAGGTGGAAGCACACGTTAGGAGTTCCAGGTCCTAAACTGGAGAGATTTGACCAGCCTGAACCAGACCCATGTGAGCCTGGTGGGTCGGGTCAGTTTTGGGCTGCAGCACCGGCCATTTTGGCTTGGGGTAGAATTTTTGGGCCTGTTGAGAACTTTTGTAGTTGGGAGTAATCCAGGTTTAGGACTTTAAGTTGCTCATGTTCACCAACTTCCTGTATGAAATTCTCAGGTAGTTGATCAGCTGTTTGTTATCAAATGGACATCAGTGCCTGAAGAAGGACATGTCCACTGTGGCTGTCCTTCTGCTCCTGTAACATTTCACATGTTTGTCCTCAGGTGAACGTGGTTAACTTCTCTGGTAGCTGGAATGATGGATTGGCCTTCAACGCCCTCATCCACAGCCACAGGTATGTGCCCAAGTCCCATTACTCACCATCACACACTGGTGAAATGGGTTCTCCACATGTGACCCATCCACGTGGGGAGCAGTGAGCTGCAGACACGGCTGCATTTAGGAACGTTTTGGTGGTTTAACCCCCAATCATTGCATTGGTGGTATTGTGTACCAGGATGATGCCAGTACCAGTTAAACTGAGGAGGTCTACACTCTTACTGCAGAGGGTATGAATGACCTACGGTAGCGTTCTGTTTTACATCTGGGATGTCTCAGTCTGTCTCTGAAGGAGCTGTCCATGGTCTCCACAGTGGAATTGAGTAGGTGGGAGGTTTTTTTTTTAGGATGGAGGTTAGAGCCCTGCACTGAAGCCCTAGGCCCTCGGGTCAGCCCGGCCCGACGACCCTCGGGCCGGTCTTCGGGCCAACGACTGTGTAATTACCTCGGACACTCGCCTGGCCGGGCACCTTTATTTTTAATCGAATTCATAAAAAAAATGAAATACTTAAACGCAGCAGTAGAGCCCTGGGCAGGACTGTTTTCTTCATCCCGCTCCTGCCCGCTCCCGCTGAATTTCTGACCATTACCGCCCACAACCGCAAAGTGTGTGTTACACTCCCGCCCGCACCCGCAGTGTGCATGTCTACTCCCGTCTGCAACCGCAAAACTCTGAGAAATTATTACCTCACAATAAAAGAGATGTATTGAGTTTGTGTCCTCTCTGGTCCTGGAGAAAACATGTCACAACCCTCGGCTCTTCCATCCATCTGATGCGGCCCTCTGTGCTTGTAAAATAATGAATGGATATTTAAATAAAATGCTTTATATTTTACTGAATTAATTTTATATCTGTAAGTCAATTCTACGTAAAGATTGTCTGCTTAAACCTGAACAGGCCCAACCCAGTCTTACTGTGAGACCGGGTTGACGCGTCACGCTTGTGTGTAATCATAGGCGCTTTCTGAGCTGAAGAGGATGTGAGATTCTGGGATTCTCCTCAGACGGCTCATGGATGCGTTGCCACATTGGAGACAGGAACAAGCGCTATTCAGCCAAAGTTTCATAATCAGGGAACATTTTCTAAGTGACAAGTCTCTCTGAGCGACAGGGTTTGGAAAACGCTCGCTTCAGTGGGAGGAATCTTCCCGCATGCGCTCTGGTTCTGCGACGCGCTCCAAGCCCCTCTCCACATCTTCAGCTCGCTGTGCACATATGCGCTGACAGCGAGCTGCGCTGAGCAGCTCAGATGTTCAGATGGGAATCTTTTCTTGAGTGATTTAGCTACATCTGCGATGTGCGTAGAATAAAATGTCAGTTCGTCTGCATGCGTCGGGGTAATTCTTTCTATTCTTTCTCCGTCAAAATAAACGGTCAAATAGGGGAACTATCCGGTCAACACAAGCCCTGCTTTTGACTGTTCTGTTTTCTTGTGAAAATTGTTGGAAAGAGATAAAATTTAACTTGATTGCCACCAGAGCCAGTGCACCGTTATCTCCGTGACGGTAAACGAGGGAAAAACAAATTGATCAGATCCTGCACGTCTTTTAACACATTGGTCAGGATTGACACACTTTGTTTTCATTTAGTTGGTTAAAAAAAGTCGGGCCCGGGCTCGGGTCGGGCCAGAGAATTCTGAAAACCTTTTCGGACCGTGTCGGGCTGGGGCTCCACCCCCTCGGGCTGGGCCGGACACGGACTCAGATTTTTGGCCCGTGCAGGGCTCTAATGGAGGTCATCTTCCCCATTATCCTCCTTTCACACGTCTCCTCAGCTGAATCCAGTGGGCAGCTCAGAACCGAGCTAGCTGTGTTAGCTAGCTGATTCTGTTTACTGGGGTGATCGGTAGTTTTGAGAAAAATAATCTAATAATCGATGCAATGAGATGCGGACATGAACGATAATAAACTGTTGAAGAAGCACACCATACTCGATTATAGCGGCTAGCAGCTAGCTTGCACCGTCTTTAAATGGTCATTACCTGTTTTCTCATGCGTCAATAAGGAAACATCTGCGTCAATGTTCTGCTCTAAATGTAGCTCTTTACTAAGATAGATAGATAGATGATAGATAGATAGATAGATAGATAGATAGATAGATAGATAGATAGATAGATAGATAGATAGATAGATAGATAGATAGATAGATAGATAGATAGATAGATAGATAGATAGATAGATAGATAGATAGATAGATAGATAGATAGATAGATAGATAGATAGATAGATAGAGGGACGGACAGACAGACAGATTGATAGATAGACGGACGGACGGACAGACAGACAAAATAGTCATATGATTTATTTTCCCATATCACCCACTCCTAGTGTGTACTGGTGTGTGATTATGGTGGTTTCATGTATTACGTATTGTCCATCTAATTATTTATCTTTGTGTCCCTCCATCATCCATCCCTCTCTCCATTTTTGTGTTGGTTCCTCCATCTCTGTCCATCCATCCATTTTGTTCAAGTGTCCCTCCCTCCATCCATCCATCTTTCTCTCTGTCCATCCATTTATCCATCCATCCCTCCGTTCACATGTCCCTCCATGAATAGGTGATATACTAACCCAGTGCCGGTTACTGTATAAATTTTTTTCCATTCAGCTTTTTATTCATGTGAGTAAATATTTTTTGCAGATGATGTCATGATATTGTGTTTTATGAATGAACCTGTAACTGTAGCACTCCAGTTGAACTGCGATTTTTACAGTAAATATTAGTGAGCTAACCCTTTCCAGAAGTGAACCCAACAACCAGAACCGATGTTCTTCTCTGGTTTCACGTGGACAGGCCCGAGCTGTTTGATTGGAGCTCGGTGGAGAAGAAGACGTCAGCCATCGACAGACTGGAACACGCCTTTAGTACGGCAGAACAACACCTGGGCATACAGCGGCTGCTGGACCCAGAAGGTAACTCTAACACATCCACGCACATCTGGAATGCTGGGAATCGGCTCAATTGAGTCAAATGCCTGCTTATCTTTTCCCCCCTCCAACCATTTGCTTTTATTAGTGCACATTGACCACAATCTTCCATGCTGTCATTGGGTTTGACGTTAATTGATGATGCACAAATTGACTTGGAGGATTAGGAATATTTGAAACAGCTGGGTAGGAATGTTTTTAGTCTCTAGGTTCTTGATTTTCCAGGGTCCAGTTTACTCTAACTGTTGGCTGTGGGTAATGAGAACGATGCCAGTCTCCTTCTGCTCTTCATGGATCTGCTGTGGCTCAGATGTAGTCAGATGTTGTTCTGAAGCTCCAGGCTGACTCACCCGTCCACACTCCTGACCCTAACCCTAACCCATCTTGTTAAAACGGGCCCTCAGACCTTATTCAGCTGTAAGGCCCAGCGTACACAGGCTGTCTGACACGTACCCAGTAGAGTCAGAGATAATGAGCAGGCCTCCAGGAGTAAAACAGGCTCCTGAAAGCTAGTTTACGTACACAGCCCATAGAGATGTTAGTGGTGGAGCTGCTCTGTAAATGCATTTGTGTTAGACTGATTTAATCCTAAACATCATAAAATCTTTATGCAACATGAGACATCTCAGGGGTCAGAGGTCTTTGCTTAGCCTTGTCGAGGCTTGAAGGACAGAAGGTGGATAGTTCATAACATGGTAATTACAGTGAATCAGACATCATCAGGCTTAGCTTTAGCTCCTCGTCCTCTCATAGTGGAGTCCTGATTACTGATGTCCCTCAGCTGGTGTCCCCCATTGTGTGCTTCTGGCTGGATACCCATGGATAGAGTTGTCTCATTATACTATTGGGTATTTGGATTTTATAAATGTCTTATTGGTGGTACCCTCACAGCCTCAGCACAGGCAACATTTTAGGGTCCCCAGTTTGGAAACCACTGATCTAGACCAGTGGTGTCTAATCCTGGTTTACCTGCTCAGGATCTTACTAGTAAGTTAGTGTATTCTTACTTCCTGTATTTTCTTACCTCTTTTTCTTTTATCTTCCTTTTTTTGCACCAAGTACCACAGCAATTTCCTAAGCTTGTGATTCTGGCACATTCTTCTTCCGGCTCTTGGATAGTACAGACGCTTTTTTCTTTTTCATAAGTGGGCGCTTATGTTGTGTATCATCTGAAGTCTGTGTGCACATCTGTCTGAGGTGTTTTGTTGCATTGCAAAGCTATCCTCTCTGTCGGGGGTAACTCTGAAGTGCCTTTTTTCCATCCCCCTGACTCTATCCTCATATAAACCTTCTTGATCTATTACGGTAGCGCGACTCGTGTTGCGAATGACCACTGTCACCAATTCTTGTCATGTTTCTATGTATGTATGTCAGATCTCAGAATTGTGTGTACTGAAACAATTGAATTTCCCTCTGGGATGAATAAAGTATCTTTGAATTTGAATTGAGTTGAATATGGAAATAAAACCTTCTGATGTAAACGAGTCTGCTGTGTTTAAGCATAGAAACTTAGAAAAGGTTTTCTGCTGCTCGCCTAAAGTTACTGTTGAGTTAAGTTGTTGGCTCACCCTGTCCCCAGTAGGGGCAGCTGCCCCAACACTACTCTAATTTCCACTACGATGGACATTATTCCAGTTTATTCCTTGTCACCACTGGTGAAGGATGAGGTTTCACGAGGAAGCTCCTCCCTCCTGTCCATATATGGTCACGTCTGAGGCAATATGAATAGGAAAAAGTAGAAGATGGGAAATAAAATAAATCACTTTCTGTTTCATAGACGTGGCGGTGCCTCACCCTGACAAGAAGAGCGTCATCATGTACGTGACATCGCTCTTCCAGGTGCTCCCCCAGACCGTTTCCATGGAAGCCATTGAGGAAGTTGAGTCGCTGCCACCGGCGTCAGGAAACACTCGTGTGATGACCGAGGAGCACTATCAGATCCAGACCCAGCAGCGCTTCTCCCAGCAGGTGAGAAGTTGTCTCCTCCTTCCTCCTTCATGGGATCTCACTGTTGTTGAGTTTCATCATGACATTCTGGATTTAAGTCCCTGAATATTTCCTGTTGTCCCAGAGCCGTCTAGACCAGAGGAGGTGTGTATTTCCTTTTTGAAACTTAGCCACAAAAGCTGCATTTGAATTAACTCTAACCCTTCTTCTCTAATGAAATTAGTGAGGAAGGAAGTAACACTTCAGGTAAAAATCACAAAGTGCTTCACAGTAAAACAGTAAACAAGCAGCAATCACGAGGTAAATAGAGTAAAACAAAAACTGAAATGAGGTGAAATCAAGTTTAAAAAGCATGTGTTAAAGCATGTGTTTAGCACTCAGGGAGCGAGGAAGAACCTCAGCCACGGGACCATCAGGACCATCTGACCTTCTGTTCTCAGGCAGTGTTTAGGAGAGGAGGAGCCATGGAAGGCTTTATAGGCCAACTACAAATCTATGACAGCGTAGCTGTTGTGCTGCTTAGTGTTTAAGACAGTTTCAGCCTTGGAAGGATTTTAATTCAGAGATGTTGTGGAGAAGAAATAAGCAGTATTAGGTTACAGTTGGTGACTTTACAGAGTTCAATGTAACATGTATATGAGTGGTGAGAAAACCCAGGGGCTGTGGTGTAAAGCACTTTGGAGTCCTCAGAAATGTGCTATATGAAAGCAGCGATCATTTGGTCCCAGCACAGAGCCCTGTGGTACCCCACGGGTTTAGACTGCAACAGATTCATAGAAACAGCAACCCTTCAGACATAAGGATGAGAACCAGTTTAAAACCTTCCCAGACAGGCTAATGACATCACTGGTTATTAGCAGAACGCCACCATGGACAGTATGGGGCAGCACAGAGATCCAACTGATAAATAACAAATAATAAATAAATAACCAGACTTCTAACAGTCATCAGCATTAGGCGAATGGTCTCATGCCAAGCTCTAGTGAACCATGAACTAAAGTATGCTGAACCCTTAGAATTGACCCCCAGGCACCATAGCAACTGCAGCTCACTGCTCCTTATGGTGGGGTCGAATACGGAGAAATGATTTCTTCAGGCAGTTCTTCTTTTTGCCCAGAGGTCAGCAGACCAGCTCTCACTGCTGGAGGAACTTTTATCCTGGTAGGAGTTATTGTCAGAGCCAAGGCAACATCCTCAGCAACACCAAAAATAAAAGTAAATAACCTCAGGGACTGGGTGGGTGCAACAGTAATATCGTAAACAAGCCTGTGAGTAATGGTGCAACAGGTTAGGATTATCTCATGGGAATTGCTCTCATGCACTTATCTAAGGGCTACCAGATGTTCTTCTGCTCACTAACCGGCGCCTCTGCTTCCAGCATCCTCTCATCCTTGTAGTCATACACACGTTTGAGCTCCTAGATGAAACCTGACGGCTACCTTTGAATGAAGCACAGCATCTAAATTCACAAATGGTGTCTCCTTGAACTCTCGAGCTCACGCAAGCAGTGACCTATCACAGCAGAATGTCATAATAATACTGGAAAACAGTGCAATTATGATCTCACCTAGTGTAAAGGTCATCTCACCTCCCATGTCCATCTGAAGAAGAAACCACAACTCGTTCCCATCAAGGGAAGCTTAGATGAAAAGTATATCCTGGAAAGAAAAGATTGGAGGTGTTATAAAGACTTATGGAGAGCGACAAAGCCAGGGGAGGGTCAGATGGCCCAGACAAATAAAGAGCCAGGAGACAAGTGAGATGGCTCTAAATGTGAGAGGAAAGAGGGGAAAGTCACTGACAGTGGCTATTATCTACCTTCTCTCCCATCTGTCATGGTAACCCCCCACAATGCACACTCAGATCCCTCCAGCTCCAGCAAGGACATCTAAACTCATCATTTCCCTAAAATAAAGCTGGTTTAACATGTTATGTACCTACATCTCAATATGTGACGTTTCATAGAGAGGAGAAATAAACTAAATGTTACTTTACTGAAAAGGGAGATGGGTCTCCCTTTAGCTGTCTAGTCCATGACTGTATGGACCAGAGATGAGTTTCTCCATCAGATCAACCGTATGTCCTGGTCCTAGCCATCCAGAAAGTGTTTGAGACCAGCAACCGTCCATAGAACTGTTAAGAGGGAGCTCACATCATCTAGTTGTTTTTATTTTATTTTTTTGCATCTATGGAGCTAGCCCATTCTCCTGCCATGTTTATGCAGATCCAACTGTACATCTCCTTTAAGCCCCATGAGATGTCTAAGCTGCAGCTGTTACACACCTGCTTAGACTCTATTAAAACCTGGATGGCTGGGAACTTTCTACAGCTGAATGAAGATAAGACTGAGATCCTCATCTTGTTGTGACCTTTGACCCAGCTCTCACCCTGGATTCTCATGTCAGTTCTCTTGTTCGCTCTTCCTTCTTCCATCTCAGGAACATTGCTAAGCTGAGTCCCATTCTGTCTCACTCTGAACTTGAGACAGTTCTCCACACCTTCATCTCCTCACGCTTAGACTACTGTAACTCTCTTTTCACGTGTCTGAGCAGAACCTCCCTGAACCGTCTACAGGTGGTTCAGAATGCCTGTGCTCGGCTTCTGACCAAGTCCTGCAAACACACGCACATCACCCCGCTTCTCCTCCAGCTTCACTGGCTGCCAGTCAACTTCAGGGTTCATTTCGAGATCCTGGTTCTGGTCTATAGGGCCTTACATGGACAAGCACCATCTTACATTGGTGATCTTCTTAGTCCCTACACCCCCAGCAGGTCCCTGAGGTCCAGTGATCAAAGCCTACTGGTTGTGCAGCACCAGGCTAAAGACCAAAGGTGACAGATCATCTGCTGCTGTGGCCCCCAGACTCTGAACCTCTCTCTCCCTGAGCCTGAGATCAGTGGACTCAGTGGTCTCCTTCAAAAAGCAGCTGAAGACTCACTTATTCAAGCTGGCTTTTGTATGACCTTCTTCATCCTCTCCTTGTACTGCTCTCACTACCTATTCCACCTTTCTCAGGATCCACTGATTTCCCTCTTTCCTATCCACTCTCTCTTTCTTAACATTTTCACAGTTGTGTATTTCACACACACACACACACACACACACACACACACACACACACACACACACACACACACACACACAAAACACATATACCAAGTAGTAGTAGTAGTAGTGTTTCTATGGTTACATTGTGATTTCTTTGTAAATATTCTATTTGGTGAGAGATAAACTTTATTGTATTTATTCTAGTGAATCTATAATTAAACAGGTAAACTAGTAGTAGCACATTCAATGTCAAAGAGAGTAAAAAGTTTTTATCAGGAGAGGGAGAATGTTTAAGTGATTAGCAGCAGTGTGCTAGCTGATGGCCCCCTCCATGAGGCCACCACAGCTCAGCAGAACATCATTGTAGCATCTTCTGGGGAGAAAAACACTTAGAGGAAAAATAAAGTTAACAGCTGAAATAGTATGAAATAATACAGTTAAAGAGCAGATTTTAGAAGAAAGTAGTCGAGCGTGGAAAGTCGTCAGCATGTCCTCCAGCAGTCTAAGAGAATGTTCATTTTTTTAAGATCAGGCTCAAGACCCACCTTTTTAGTTTAGCTTTTAACTGATTACTATTTATTGCATTGCTTATTTTATTTATTTATTTATTTATTTTTAATTACTGTTGTGTTACACATTTATGTTGTTTTGTTTGTTTAATCACATTTAATTGGGTATTTTACATCATACATTTTAGATATTTTCCATATTAGCTCTTGTCATCAGATTTTAACCATAGACCCTATCAAATAAAAATGTTTTAAGCCTAGTCTTAAAAGTAGACAAGGTGTCTGCCTCACGGACTAAAGCTGGGAGCTGGTTCCACAAGAGAGGATCCTGATAACTAAAAGATCTGCCTCCTGTCCTATTTTTAGATATTCTGGGAACCACCAGTAAACCTGCAGTCTGAGAGTGAAGTGCTCGTTTAGGAACGTATGGAACAATAAGGTCACTGATGTATGATGGAGCTTGAATATTAAGAGCTTTATATGTGAGAAGGAGGATCTTAAAATCTATTCTGAATTTAACAGGTAGCCAACGTAGGGAAGCTAAGACAGGAGAGATATGATCTCTCTTTTTAATTCTCATCAGAACTCTAGCTGCAGCATTTTGGACAAGCTGAAGACTTTTAACTACATTCTGTGGACTTCCTGAGAGTAATGAATTACAGTAATCCAGTCTTGATGTAATCAATGCATGAACAAATTTTTCAGCATCATTTCTGGAAAGGATGCTTCTAATCTTAGCAATATTCCGAAGGTGGAAAAAGGAAATCCTACAAACCTGTTAAACGTGGGATTTGAATGACATGTCCTGGTCAAAGATAACACCAAGGTTCCTTACTTTGTTCTCAGAGACTAATTGAATGCCATTCAGGCCCGGTGATTGACTAAGCATTTTCTTTTTTTGAATTTCAGGTCCAAAGATTAGAACTTCAATCTTGTCTTGATTTAAAAGCAGAAAGTTTTGAGTCATCCAATTTCTTATGTCTTCAAGACAAACCTGTAATCTAACTAACCGATCAGGTTCATCAGGGTAATGGATAGATATAACTGAGTATCGTCAGCATAACAGTGGAAGTTTATCCCATGCTGTCTAAAGATTTTTACCAATTGAGAGCATATATATATATATATATATATATATATATATATATATATATATATATATATATAGTATAAAGAATTGGTCCAAGCACTGAACCCTGTGGTACTCCACTTGTAAACCTGGCGTATGAAGAAGATTTGTCATGCATATTTACAAATGAAATCTATCAGAAAGGTAGGATTTAAACCAGCCTAGCACTGTTCCTTTGATCCCTACAACATGTCCAAGCCTTTCTAAAAGAACATTGTGATCTACCGTGTCAAAGGCAGCACTGAGATCTAACAAGACTAGAACACACACAAGATTCTTATCTGAGGCCATGAGAATATCATTTGTAACTCTCACTAATGCAGTTTCAGTGCTGTGATACTCTCTAAAACCAGACTGAAATTCCTCAAACAGAGCATTAGTGTTTAAATGCTCACATACTTGGATGGCCACTATTTTCTCAAGGACTTTGGATAAAAATGGAAGGTTAGATATTGGTCTATAATTCATTGGGTCATATGGATCCAGAGGTTTCTTAAGTAAAGGTTTGATTACAGCAACCTTAAAATCCTGTGGTACGTATCCATTTACTAAGGATAGATTGATTATATCTAGAATGGGGGCAGTAATCAAAGGAAATGCATCTTTAAATAATTTGGTTGGGATTGGATCTAAAATGCAAGTTGAAGGTTTAGATGAAGCTAATATTTTTGATAACTCTGAAAGCTCAACTGGATAAAAAAAGTTCAAACACAGATGAGGTTCTACAGTTACCTCTGATGCTGCCTCACTTACTGAGGAAGAAGAAATCTCATTAGGGAGGATGCTAATGATTTAGTTTCTAATAGAATTAATTTTACTCAAGAAAAATCCTATAAAGTCATTGTTGCTGAGGGCTAAGGGAATAGATAGTTCAGAACTATGATTCTGTGTATGATGCATACATGGAGCTAGCCTGTTCTCATGCATGTGTGGAGCTTGCCCATTCTCCTCATGCATCATCATCATCATCATCATCATCATCAAGTTTATTTCTGAAGCACATAAAACTGTGATGTACAAAGAAAGAGCACATCTAACACAGAACAGAGACAACTGTAACTGGCAGTCATAACATATAAAACAGTTTTGGTAAAATACAAGTAAGAGATTTAAAAACACAGAATAAAAGAATATTGTCAATCCCAGATGTCAAACAAAGACATCAAAAGAAGGAAGAACTGAGATGTCTAAATAAGGAACTAACAACCTCCAAAAGCTAGATTATAAGAATGTGTCTTAAGACGGGACTCAAAAAGTTGAAGGGAGATGGACTGTCTCACCACTAGGGGGGAGGTCATTGCAAAGCTTTGGGCCAGCACAACCAAAAGCTGGTTCACCCCGTGCCTTGTGATGCACTTTTGGGATGTTCAGAAGTAGATGTTCAGCTGAGATGGTTTGTAGAATGTGATAAGCTCTGCGAGATATGAGGGTACCAGGTTAAAGACGGGTTTAAAAACAAACAGGTGTAAAGGATGGGTGGTTTACATCTTACTTATGAACCATAAAATGTGAGATTCCACAGAAATATGAAATATCAATCTGATGGATCTTTGAATAGTTTAGCCAGAAGATCAGAACTTTTTATTGCAGGGATTAAGTGACACTTTGTATTAACTCCAAGGAAAGAGAGAGAGTCAGGTTTAAAATAGTTAAGAAATTTATTTCTACGCAATTTAAACAAGACTACCTTTAACACTCTGTGTACTGATGGACCAAGGTGGAGTGAGACGTGAGATGATTGATGGTGTGTGTGTGTGTGTGTGTGTAATGTTATTATCAGAACCAGCGGATCCGGAGAAGCATTTAGTTCTGAGTGAGAGTGAATGTTTCGCTCTAAACTTAAGTAGGAGATTTATAACAAACATGAAAGACCATGGTTCTCGACCAGAAAAGGGTGGCTTGCCAACTTCGGGTCGGGGGAGAGGTCCTACATCAAGTGGAGGAGTTTAAGTATCTTGGGGTCTTGTTCACGAGTGAGGGTAGGAGGGATCGGGAGATCGACAGGCGGATTGGTTCAGCATCTGCAGTGATGTGGACGCTGAGCCGATCTGTCGTGGTGAAGAGGGAGCTGAGCCAGAAAGCCAGGCTCTCGATTTACCGGTTGATCTACGTCCCAATCCTCACCTATGGTCATGAGCTTTGGGTAATGACCAAAAGAACGAGATTGCGGATACAAGCAGCCGAAATGAGTTTCCTCTGTAGGGTGGCCGGGCTCAGCCTTAGAGATAGGGTGAGGAGCTCGGATATTCGGGAGGGACTCGGAGTAGAACTGCTGCTCCTCCTGATCGAAAGGAGCCAGTTGAGGTGGTTTGGGCATCTGGTCAGGATGCCTCCTGGACGCCTCTCCGGGGAGGTGTTTCAGGCATGTCCTGCCGGCAGGAGGCTCCCGGGTCGACCCAGGACACGTTGGAGAGGTTACATCTCCAATCTGGTCCGGGAACACCTTGGGGTCCTGCCAGAGGAGCTGTTGGAGAAGGCCAGGGAGAGGACGGTCTGGAGCTCCCTAGTTGGGATGCTGCCCCCGCGACCCGGACCCGGATAAGCGGAGGAAGACAAAGACAGGAAACACCATCTTTCGGTCTACATACCCAGGGGAAGCCTCCGTTAGATCCAGAATGTTGAGGTCCTTGTGGACCCTCCTTGGAACCAAAGCCGGTAGAAAAGCAGCAGTGCCAACCAAACTAGTCTTGGAATGCTTCCAGGTCACGACAGGTTCATTGGCATCAGCGAGACCCTGAAGGGGTTGTGAGGTTCAGCTTTTATTCTGAAGGAACCGTTGCGGTCAGGTATAACTTGCAACAGATTTTATCCAGCTTGTCGAGGTCTTTCTGCTGAAGAGGAAGTCCGGATGGCTGTCCGAGACTTCTCTAGAACGCTTTGAACTAAAGACAAGGTGGTGTGGAATAGTTTTATAACTGTCATATTTTGGTTTACTGGCGAATCAGATTTTGACATGCAAAAGAGGGTTTATACAAACACCACAGAAAACCATGCCTCGCGCCAGAAACTAAGGTTCTGATTGGATCAGACAAAAGGAAATGTGTCGTGTGACTTTAGCATTACATGTCCTCAGTGTCTAGTGCAAATGTCCAGGATTATAATTACTTGTAAAATACTATTGATCACAGGATTATAATATCAAGTAATAACATTGTCATTTCACAGATTGATTGAACATTCGGCTCACATTATTATTGGCAATAACAAACGTTGTGTGAGTATGTATTTATCAAAAGAGTTCTCCGTCTTCGTCTTGAGCTGTAACAGAGGTGAAGCAGTTCAGATGAGCAGAGTGCATGAAAGACCTTGGCCACTATCTCATGTAGATTAGCCTGTCAGAGACTTTATATCTCTGCTCGAGCAGATGCAGCAGATCATAACCTTTAGATCAAAAGCAGGGCATTCATGATGCTACACAGGAGAAATCTGAGGCAAATCACCGGAGCATGGCAGCAACCACACCTGTTTTAAGTGTGTCTTTGTCTGGTGTTGGCTTTGTCCACATGTGGTTGTGTCTGTTTTGGCTTCATCTCCATGCAATAACAGGTATACTTCATCATCGTAGTGTCACCTACACATTAGAGTCCTGCTCGGGACTAGTTTTATCATCCTGCTCCTGCTGAATTTCTGTTAGCACCTGCTCACATAATACCTGAGTACAAACCACAGACATAATCCTGGACAACTGCCAATTGGTTTGAGCTCCAGACAGCTGAAGAAACTTTATAACAGCTTTTTAACTGCGATAGCAATGAAGAAGAAGATGTTTCAGAAACAGAGGATCTTTCAGAGGTCAAGGACAGTGTTACTGGTGATCCAGACTGCCATCGCTACAAATCCAAGGAATGCAGCAATCATCTACAGAGGGGACATGGACATCTAAATATGGTAAAATAAAATGGTCAGCATCACCACCACGAAATCAAGGCAGACTGTCATCTTCTAATGTCATCAAAATGACTCCTGGTCCTACAAGATTTGCTGGCACACGAGTTGATGATATCCAATCAGCATTTCATCTCTTCATATCCCCTCCAATAGAGAAGCTTATACAGGACAGGACTAACTTGGAGGGGAGGCGTGCATTTCAAGTGTAATGGAAGACACTGGACCAGACTGACTGGCATGCTTATATTAGAATTCTGGCATTAGCTGGAGTATACAGGTCAAAGAGAGAAGCAACTGCAAGTCTATGGAATGAAGAGAACGGAAGGCCGGTCTTTCGAGCAGCAGTGTCTCTTGAGACATTTCACAAGA
This sequence comes from Nothobranchius furzeri, assembly GCF_043380555.1. Taxonomy (NCBI): domain Eukaryota; kingdom Metazoa; phylum Chordata; class Actinopteri; order Cyprinodontiformes; family Nothobranchiidae; genus Nothobranchius; species Nothobranchius furzeri. The sequence continues at coordinate 45,919,733 of NC_091754.1, read as the reverse complement.
TATCTTGTGTGTTCCGATTTGACAAGTGTGAAACCCGAGTCAGTCAACGTGAATGAGACAAACTTGCTGCAGATGTGTGGGATAAATGGGTGGAAATTCTACCTTTGTTGTACAACCCTGGTCCCTGCGTCACTGTAGATGAGTGCCTTGTTCCATTCAGGGGTCGCTGTCCTTTCCAACAGTATATGCCCAACAAGCCAGCCAAGTATGGCATCAAAATATGGGCAGCTTGTGATGCAAAATCTAGCTATGTATGGAATATGCAGGTCTATACTGGAGAAGACAAGAGTAGACAATCTTGACAAAGTCATAGCACCATACAGCTGCCAGCGCAAGACAGCTCGTTGGCCTTTGGTGATTTTCTACAACATTGTGGATGTGTCAGCTTACAATGCCAATGTCCTGTGAACTGAAATGAACCAAATATTGGAATGCCGGTACATTGTGCAATGTCGGCTTTTCCTCGAAGAACTGGGAAAAAGTCTTGTGACTCCCGAGATCCTGAGGCGAGCCAGAACAACTCCTTCCCCAGCAACAGCAGCTGTCATTAAAAAGGTCAAGTTTGCACCATCCAACAAATCTACAGTGGATCCCGTGGACACAGGTGCGAAGAAACAGAATTAAGGCTAGGCCTGTCCCTCACGAGAAGACAATGTTTGTGAGAAGTGCAAGAAGTACATCTGCAGAAAGTACACAGTTACACTCTGTTCCAGGCACGTGGGGGGGGGGGGGGGGGTTCAGGGTGCTTGAGCATCTGCCCTTTCAAAGGTCTGCACAGTCCTGCTCTGTCCATCATGTGGAAAACACTGGAAATGCTGAACATTGAAAGTCTGAGAAAAGGAAAAGAAAAGAATTGTGTTCGTAAAGAAGGAAAAACGCACCAAGTAGTTTTTACAAATAGTTCTGGATATTCAGACTGTATTGTATGTCTGCATTTTAAATGTTTTTCTAATAGAAAATAAAGTTGCTGTTTTTTATTGCAGTTTTTTGACAGTTCTGATTGGAATCAAAGGATCACAGGCACTTTTCATTATATATTTATAATTGATTTAAAATAATTAAAATTCCATCTGGAATAGAATAGAATAGAATAGAATAGAATAGAATAGACTACTGATCCCACAGTGGGGAAATCCATTTGTTACAGCAGCACCAACACTTAAGAGAATAATTAGAAGAAAAAACAAAAACAAAGGTACAAGTATACACACATAGGTAGTAGTCTAGTATTGTAACCTTTGATCCCTAAAAGCCACGAGAGGAAGCCCATATCATATCTTTCACAATATTACCAGTCCTGAGAAAAATCTGTTGAGCTAAATTCATGATGTAATTGTATCTACTGAAGATTACAGTCACGTGGGTCATGCACCGTGGAGGTATTAGTTATTAGGGCAAACATGGCTGGAATCTAACAGTACTGATTCATATCAGCGACTATACTGACTTAAACTGTCTGGTTGCTCTTTCATTTAGGGGCTACTGTCGCCTTAACCCACGCCTTACAAACACGTAACTTTTTCAACAGAATGGCTCGTGATGGAGCATTTCCTAGCATAAAAAAGCGACAACGACTGGAACCAGAACAACCTCTCCCACCCACTGAACTCACCTTCAAAATAAAACGTTAACCTTAATGTTAACTATTCAAGCCTTTACAACATGTTGGAGGTAATTTGGCCATTCTGGCTCTCTGTAGATGTTTCCTGATTGCACGAGGGAGGGGTTTTCCCACCTCTCCGCAAAAGCAGGATGATAAACAGAACTGTGTCGGGACAATAGCCATGGTGAAAAGCTAGCTGAAACATGAACGAACGTCTCCAACAACTGAAATACCTGGAAGCCAAATGCAAAGTTTAGGGCTGAACATTCACCCAGAGGTTTTCTGATTGAGCAGACTTGTGAGAATACATGTAATGACCACTTAGAACGGAGCACGCTAGCATAGCGGTTAATCGCTAGCATATTATCTGGCCCAGTTATATCGATATATATGTTATATAGATATTTAAAAAATATTGATATACTGCTCAGCCCTACATTAATCATTTACTGATGAGTTTCTAGAACCTGGACACATACACACACACTCACTCACCCACATGGGTTTATTTAAACCAGATATAAGTTGGACAGACAGAATTATTCAAATCTCATTTCTCTGTTATTTTCCATCTCTCACCTATATTTGCATCTTCACCTTGCCTCATGCACACTTCCTGTCTCATTTACTGTCTTCCTGCATATGTCCCATCTGCCCATCATGTCCTGCAGCTGCCGCTCCTGTCTGTGTTTTGGCTTTTGGACCGTTTGCATCTTCTGTCTCCTGTTCTGTCCCTTCTCATGTCCTTCTCTGTCTCTGTCTGTCTCTCAGATCACGGTGAGTGTGGCTCAGGGCCGAGTGCGGAGCCCCTCCCCTCAGCCTCGCTATAAAAGCTGTGCCTACACCCAGGCTGCATATGTCAAGTCGCCAGAGCAAAAGAGGAGGCGTTTTACTGATCAGGTCCGTGTCTCACAGCGCTAACACCTCAGCACGTTTCTGTTGCTTTGTGTCTTTCTACTTTTCTTCCTCTGACATTAAAAAAGTCCTCAAGATCGAGTCCAGCAGCAATATTTCACCTTGTGGAGTTTTGGGTGAACGTGCTGATGTTTCTCTTTGTCTATAAACATGTCAGACCTGCATGAACCTTCCTGCAGAAGCACTGAAGGACTTGTTAAGGTGGAAATTTTAATTGTGCTCTTCAGCCTGTCACCAGTCCTATTCATGTATTCGTTTAAGGCAACAAACAAGGTAAAGGCATAGAGAGGTGGTAATGGACTAAAATATGTTTGAGTTGTTGACCTTCCAGTCAGACGGCTTCAGCTGGTAAAATAATCCATTAATTATGATTTGATATCAAATGTGTGGCTGCCATCAACCTGCCAGGGGACTGGAGATGAGAATTGGCTCCGGCCTACATCTAACGAGTTTACTACATATAAAACTACCAATATGCAGTGTGCCTTTACACAAAACTACAATTTCAGTACCTATATTAAAATATTAGAAATACAAAGTACAAGTCTGTCTCCAAATTAATAAGATGTGGTTCAGAGTCTCCAAAAGCTACACAGCTCATGCCCACCTTTGTTTATCTTATTATGGAGGACATCGTGGACTTTCCCGTGCTATTAAACGCTGCCAACGGGTTTGGGGATTTTCGCATCCCTGAGAAGCTCTTCAGATTTATATGTGAACACTACGCCGCCTGTACCAGACCAAACTAATGCCATCCAGCCCCACCAGACCCCGACCGTGCCCACGCTGATGTGTAAGCAGCTATGAAATCAGCCCTGGTCTATCAATGGGACCATGTTATGTAAAAACTCCAATCTTCCTAGGGTTATTCCAGGGCATTGCTGAGTTGGTGTTTAGTGTTCCTCAGAGAACCATGAATGTGTTTCACTGGACTTTGTTGGTTCAGCTCCCTCCACACCATTGATTAAACATTGTGTAGAATCCTTATTAAAACTCTACCTAAGAAAATTTTACACACACAAACTATATTCCTAACCTATACGATCACACCCTCCTGCATCTAATCAATAGGACTCCCTCACAATAGAGGCTAAGCATCCACCAGGAAATAGTTTCTGGTGGATGTAGTTTCTGCTCGTTAAGCAACAACAGACAGTTACAGCGTATAAACATGACCCTCCCATATTTCATTCAGAATTGACAAAGTTTTTTGGATGAGAAGCAAAATGTCTTCAAGAAACCAATGAAGTCCAGTTGCCTTCATTCAAACCTCCTTTGGATTACCATGACCTGGATGGCTGAGAACCTTCTCCAGCCTCTGCTTATGCCCAGCTGCAGCTTTGTAAGTCCACCTGTCCTAGAAATGTGCTCAGGTGTTTCTGGATTACATCCCGCCTCCTACACTCCCACTTTCTGCCATAAATGGTCAATTCAAAGGACCTTATGAGTAATTTGCATCTGGCAGACGGTGACATTTCTGGAGTAACCATGACAACTGAGAGTTCCAGAGGATGCTGTTTCAGTGGGACTGAAATGGGAGGTACAGGAATGGAAAAGGGTTTTATTATCTTAGCATTGTAGCAATGATGAGCTGTGAGAGCGACCGAGATCTTAGATGGACAGTAAGAAGGCTGCTAATGTCTCCATCAGCTGTAACTTTTTCTCTTCATGGTTGTTGTTTTTTGTTTGTTTGACCTGATCTTTCATTGCTTTTCTCACTGATGTCCTATTCTCTCTTCCTGTTTTCATCTCACACCCATTAGTTCCTGAGTCCGAGTCAGGAGGAGCTTCAGCGAGGCCTCAGTCCTCTACCTCCAGGTTCCATCAGCCTGGAAAGCTACCAGGCTTCACTGGAAGAGGTACAGCATTGCTACAAGTTTATCTAAAATACTGCAACACTCAGATCAGGACAGCACGTCTTGTTTGTTGGTCTTTATGTCATGAAGAGTCAGAATCTCACAGGAGGCCAACTTTTGGGACCAAACTGCTGTTACCATGTGCCCAAACAGGATTTTGAGTATCAGTACTTGGTTGAACTACAATATTCTACACAGATATATATTTTACATTTATTGCAAGTTCACGCTAAAATCTGAATGTCCCAAAAAGCTCCATCTGAGACTCTGCATGTGTTAGTTAGAAGATTAAAGGTCAACGCCAATGACAGGATCACTAGAAAGAGACTTTTATGGAGAGTTACTGAAGAAATCCTCTGATCTCTGACAGGATCATTGAACCACAGCTCAGGTTGGTAAAGTTTCATCCAAAAGAACCACATTGTCCTTCAGGAGAACGCATCACACATATTTACTCATTATGCAAACCTTTATATTTGGGAGAAACCAATCAGCTGATCAATAATGTCAGCACAGTGGTGGGGGGTTGATGGTTTGGGTTCCTTACAGTCACCGTGTCCATGATGAACTCTTCTGTAGATCAAAGTATTATCAATTGGTATTTAACTCGATAACAAAGTGGGATTGGGGTGTAGTGCTGAGCTGGCTGGCAAGCTATCTACAGCAGAGGAGACAGTTTGTGAAGTTTGGAGAATGTTCATCTTCATGGCTGGACATTGTTTGCGGAGTACCACAGGGGTCTGTGTTGGGTCCAAAATTATTTTTGTTATATATTAATGATTTGAGTAATGTAACAAATACACTGACATTTGTTTTGTTTGCAGATGATACCACTATTTTCTGTACAGGAGATAATATTAGTGACTTAGAAAGGATGGTCCAAATTGAAATGTGCGCTATTAAAGAGTAGTTTATTGAAAATACGCTTACATTAAATATAGCAAAAACAAAATGTATGCTGGTTGGTATGGCTAATAAAACTTATGTTAAGCTGCAATTAGATGGATGTGAAATTGACCAAGTAACAGAACATACGTTCCTTGGAATAATAATAGATAATAAATTAAGTTGGAAACCACAAATTAAACATGTATATAATAAGGTTGTGAGAAGAATCTACATTATGAATAAAACTCGACAGTACTTGGATTATAAATCACTCCATGTCCTTTATTATTCATTGATTTATCCTATCTTATTCACTGTGTAGAGGTATGGGGTAACACTTATAAAACATCACTTGTACCTTTGTCTATCATAAAGAAAAGATAGCATAGTATAGTATAACATAGTATAGTATTAGTATAGTATAGTGTAGTACAGTATAGTATAGTATAGTATAGCCTTGTATAGCATAGCATAGCATGGCATAGTACAGTATAGTGTAGTATAGTATAGTATTGTTTTGTATTGTATAGTATAGCATAGCCTTGTATAGCATAGTATAGTATAGTATGGTATAGTATAGTATAGTATAGTGTAGTGTAGTATAGTATAGTTGCTGAGTATAGTGTAGTATAGTATAGTATAGTATAGTTGCTGAGTATTGTGTAGAATAGTATAGTGGAGTCAGGTTGAGTAGAGTTGCTGTGTGATTAAATAGGGGAAAAGGCCCATTATTAAACAAGGTTTTGCCTTTAAAAGGTACTGACATGGCTGCTGTCGGCTGAGGATGGTCTCCAGGCCCAGCCTCCAATCTCCAACAATGTGGAGGATGTGAAGGAACAGTTCCATACACATGAGGTAAGAGCCAGAGGAGTGAATCCCTGCTAGAATGGAGATTTTTATGATTGAATATAATTGTTCTTGTATTGTATTTCATTATTCTTCACGTGTTGTGGAAACAAATCCTGGTCTAGAAGACAGCAAAGCTGAAATAATGGCTGACCCAAATTAATACATCAATACATTTAATGCACTGCAATGGACAAACATGCTAACATTAGAGATGTATGCTACTAGTTCTATGAACTTGTGCGATCATTTGGGGTTTGTTTCCACTGTTATGCTGATGACCTACAACTACACATCCCTATTACTGGACAGTAACAATCTGCAGCCTTGTCTAATAGCTGTGAAACACTGGCTATCAGATAAGTTCTTGTTCTTAAATATGAACAAAGCAGACATAATGTGTGTCTGTCCTAAAACACACAGGCCATCAGAGTAAAGGTTGCAGACTGTATTTTATACAAAGTGACAGACTAAAAAATCTAGGAGTTTGGTTTGACCCAACCTTGTCATTCGACCTTCATTTGAAATAAACTCTCAAAACTGCTTTCTTTCACCTGGGAAGAATAGCAAATACAAGGTAGATTTTATCAGATGATGATGCAGGAGTCCTGGTACACGCCTTTGTTTCATCAAGGATTGACTACTGTACCACCCTTCTGTCTGGTTTGCCCCTAAAGAGCTTCCGGTGTCAACAACTCGTGCAGAATGCAACTGCACGTATCCTAGCAGGAAAAAGTGACCACGTTACACCTGTCCTGAAGTCACACTGGTGGCCGTGTCCTGCTAGAGCAGATTTTAAGGTCTTACTGTTGACCTACAAGGCCCTCCACAATTTGGCTCCACCTTACATGACTGACCTACTAGACCCATTTGTTCCATCTAGGGCATTACGATCACACAGCACGGGCCTTTTGTGCATTCCAAAAATAAAGCAGATGACTTTGGGTAGGCATGCATTTGCTTTTCATGCTTCATCACTCTGGAATGATCTGTCACAGGATGTCAGACAAGCATTCTCTGTGGAAGTGCCATCCATTCATTTTCAGCCGCTTATCCGGGTCGGGTCGTGGGGGCAGTAGTCTTAGCAGGGAGGCCCAGACTTCCCTTCCCCCAGCCACCTGGGCCAGCTCCTCTGGGGGAATGCCAAGGTGTTCCTTGGCCAGCTGTGAGACATAGACCCTCCAGCGTGTCCTGAGTTTTCCTTTAAGTCTTCACCCAATTGGACGTGCCTGGAAAACCTCACTGGGGAGGCATCCGAACTAGATGCCTGAGCCACCTCAACTGGCTCCTCTTGATGTGGAGGATGTATGTATGTATGGATGGATGGGTGGGTGGCTGGGTGGATGGATGGATGGATGGATGGGTGGATGGACGGACGGGCGGGCGGGTGGGCGGATGGATTGGTGGGTGGCTGGGTGGATGGATGGGATGATGGATGTATAAATGGATGGATGGATGGATGGATGGACGGATGGATGGACGGATGGATGGATGGGTGGTTGGGTGGATGGATGGATGGATGGAGTGGATGGATGGATGGATGGATGGATGGACGGATAGATGGACGGACGGGCGGGCGGATGGATGGATTGGTGGTTGGCTAGGTGGATGGATGGGATGATGGATTTATAAATAGATGGATGGATGGATGGATGGATGGATGGACGGATGGGTGGATGGATGGGTGGTTAAATGGATGAATGGATGGGTGGATGGATTGGTGGATGGACGGATAAATGTATGGGTGGGTGGATGGATAAATGGATGGATGGGTGGATGGACGGGTGGATGGATGGATAAATGGATGGGTGGATGGATGGCTCCTCTCGAGAGGAGCCAGTTGAGGTGGCTCGGGCATCTGGTCAGGATGCTTCCTGGACTTCTCCCTGGTGAGGTTTTCCAGACACGTCCAACTGAGAGGAGGTCTAAAGGAAGACCCAGGACATGTTGGAGGGACTATGTCTCTCAGCTGGCCAGGGAACGCCTTGGGATCCCACGGGAGGAGCTGGCCCAAGTGGCTGGGGAGAGGGAAGTCTGGGTCTCTCGTCTTAGGCTGCTGCCCCCGCGACCCGACTCCGGAAAAGCGGATGAAAATGGATGGTTGGATGGATGGATGGATGGATCGGCTAGCACACTGCTGCTAACCACTTAAACATTATTCCCCTCCTGATAATAACATTTTATTCTCTTTGACATTGAATGTGCTACTACTAGTTTACCCCTTTAAGTATAGATTCACTAGAATAAATACAATAAAGTTTATCTCTCACCAAATAGAATATTTACTAAGAAATCACAACGTAACCATAGAAACACTACTACTACCACTACTACTTGGTGTGTGTGTGTGTGTGTGTGTGTGTGTGTGTGTGTGTGTGTGTGTGTGTGTGTGTGTGTGTATGTGTTTGTGTGTGTGTGTGTGTGTGTGTGTGTGTGTGTGTGTGTGTGTGTGTGTGTGTGTGTGTGTGTGTGTGTGTGTGTGTGTGTGTGTGTGTGTGTGTGTGTGTCTGCTCTGTCTTCTCCATCCCCAGTGAGTCATGGTGGATGACTGCTTATACTGAGCCAGGATCCTCTGGAGGTTTCTTCCTGTTAAAAGGGAGTTTTCCTCTCCACTGTCACTGCATGCTTGCTTAGTATGAGGATTGCTGTAAAGACTCTGACACTAGTCAGTGACTTGATGCAACTGGCCTGACCTGTATTGCTTACTGTGTGAAGGTCCTTGAGACAACTGGTCCTGATTTGGTGCTTTATAAGTAAACTTGAATTGAATTGTATTGAATTGAATTGGATGGATGGATGGATGGATGGATGGATGGATGGATGGATGGATGGATGGACAGATGGACAGATGGATGGATGGATGGATGGATGGATGGATGGATGGATGGATGGATGGACAGATGGATGAATGAAAGGACAAACTGATGGATGGATGGATGGTCATCCTAGAGTAGTAGCTGCAGGTTCTCCTCCTCAGACAGCAGGTTAAGCTTAATGGAAGTATGACTAATTGTTCCTCGTCTTTCCGTCCGTTGCCTCCTAGGGCTACATGGTGGAGCTGACCACTCACCAGGGCAACGTAGGCCGTGTCCTCAGAGCTGGCGCTGCTCTGCTGGCAGAAGGAAAACTGAGTGAGGAGGAGGACTCAGAGGTCAGGGAGCAGATGAACCTCCTGAACTCCCGCTGGGAGCACCTGAGAGTGGCGAGTATGGAGAGACAGAGCAGGTACACAATCATCTCTACATCTGACTACACTGCACAAGCACAGGAAGTACAAATAAAACAGGTTATTGGCTGTGTCCAAATTCAGAGGCTCTGTCCTTTGAAGGACTCAAATCAAATCAAACTTTATTTATATAGCACTTTTCATGCATAGGATGCAACACAAAGTGCTTAACAGATTAAAACGACCCATATAACCCACATTCCCTCCCTTTCCCACACTTAAAACAATTGTGACAGTTTCACCCCCAGTCCACAAACTATTCCCAGGCGCACACACACACACACACACACACACACACACACACACACACACACACACACACACACATACATACACACACACACACACACACACACACACACACACACACACACACACACACACACGCACGCATGCACGCACGCACGCACACACACACTCGTCCACAAAATACATTGAAATTCCATCAAGGGAGCCATTTGCCTCGACACCTCTGATGGTGCCGCCATGAAGGATATGCCAGACCCAGAGATGGGAATTGTGGCATCAACAAGTCAACTTTGTGTCGTTTTTGTTCTGCTCAGCAACTGAACCAAGTTCATTCACTGTGCTGATTGAAATCACCTGGTTTTGTTGCTGAGCAGAACAAAAACACGACACAGAGATGACTTGTTGATGCAACAATTCCTATCTCTGGCCAGACCCCTCCTCTAAATATGAACAGCAGTCATTACATCACTGTGACATAAGCAGCCTCCAAATGCAGCCTTTGAAGGATCTAGCCCCAGAGTTTGGATGTAGCCATAGACCTAACTACTAAGGGGGCTTTAATCGGTTGTTTTGCTGCCGATCACTGTTACCAATCACATGGATTAGCCATACATTTAGCATGAAGTTATGAGTCAAGTCAAGTCAAGTTTATTTATAGAGCAGTTTAAATACAACACTGTTGGCCAAAGTGCTGAAAACATTAAACCTAAGTTAATTTAAAATTACAACAATAAAAGAAAATAAAAACTCATAAAATCTAAATCAGGAGTAGATTAAAAAACAGCTAAAAGTTAGTAGATCAAGTTGACTCGGCAACAAAGTAAAAGCGTGCACGACTAAAACCAGAGACAGAAAGTCATAAAACCAGGACTAAAATGCCCTCAGAGAGTATTAAAAGCAATAGAGTAAAAATGCATATTTTAAAAACCCCAAATGATGATGCCGTCCTAATGCAGACGGGCAGAAGATTCCAAAAAGTTGGAGATGCTACAGAAAATGCTCTACAACCTGAGCATGAGTGCTACAGATTACAGGCTGGGAATAACGGAACAGTAATGTCACCTAAAATGGCCAGGATTAATTTAGACAAAAACATGTTTTTATTTTTGAAAGAGCTCTATCAGTTTGTTTGCTTCTGACCACAACTTCTAAGCCTTCTGCTCACAAGTTATCTTGGAAGAGAGGTAAAACATCAAGATACCCAGAAAGGTCCAGCTGATTTTCGTTAAATCTCCAGAGATTATCACATCCAAGATGGCTGGCAATCTACACCAAGGAGCTGAAGCACAAACCATGGAAAAGTAATTAGCCAAAAACATGAATAAATTGTTAATTTGTGTGTGTTCATTTAGTTTGTGTTCAGTTAGTGTGTGTTCATGATGTGTGTGTTCAGTTAGTGTGTGTTCATGATGTGTGTGTTCATTATGTGTGTTCAGTTAGTGTGTTCATGATGTGTGTGTTCATTATGTGTGTTCAGTTAGTGTGTTCATGATGTGTGTGTTCACTTGTGTGTTCATGATGTGTGTGTTCAGTTAGTGTGTGTTCATTATGTGTGTTCAGTTAGTGTGTTCATGATGTGTGTGTTCACTTAGTGTGTTCATGATGTGTGTGTTCAGTTAGTGTGTGTTCATGATGTGTGTGTTCATTATGTGTGTGTTCATTATGTGTGTTCAGTTAGTGTGTGTTCATGATGTGTGTGTTCATGATGTGTGTGTTCATTATGTGTGTTCAGTTAGTGTGTGTTCATGATGTGTGTGTTCATGATGTGTGTGTTCATTATGTGTGTTCAGTTAGTGTGTTCATGATGTGTGTGTTCACTTGTGTGTTCATGATGTGTGTGTTCAGTTAGTGTGTGTTCATTATGTGTGTTCAGTTAGTGTGTTCATGATGTGTGTGTTCACTTAGTGTGTTCATGATGTGTGTGTTCAGTTAGTGTGTGTTCATGATGTGTGTGTTCATTATGTGTGTGTTCATGATGTGTGTGTTCAGTGTGTGTTCCTGATGTGTGTGTTCAGTTAGTGTGTGTTCATGATGTGTGTGTTCAGTTGGTGTGTGTTCTTGATGCGTGTGTTCAGTTAGTGTGTTCATGATGTGTGTGTTCAGTTAGTGTGTGTTCATGATGTGTGTGTTCAGTTAGTGTGTGTTCATGATGTGTGTGTTCATTTAGTGTGTGTTCATTATGTGTGTGTTTAGTTAGTGTGTGTTCAGTTAGTGTGTGTTCATGATGTCTGTGTTCAGTTAGTGTGTGTTCATGATGTGTGTGTTCAGTTAGTCTTTGTTCATTAGTGTGTGTTCATGATTTGTGTTCAGTTAGTGTGTGTTCATGATGTGTGTGTTCATTATGTGTATGTTCAGTTAATGTGAGTTCAGTTAGTGTGTGTTCATTATGTGTGTGTTCATTTAGTGTGTGTTCATGATGTGTGTGCTTATTATGTGTGTGTTCATGATGTGTGTGTTCAGTTAGTGTGTGTTCATTATGTGTGTTTTCAGTTAGTGTGTGTTCATTATGTGTGTGTTCAGTTAGTGTGTGTTCAGTTAGTGTTTGTTCATTATGTGTGTGTTCCTGATGTGTGTGTTCAGTTAGTGTGTGTTCATGATGTGTGTGTTCAGTTAGTGTGTGTTCAGTTAGTGCGTGTTCATAATGTGTGTGTTCAGTTAGCGTGTGTTCATGATGTTGTAATAGCAGAACGTTTATTGAAAATTGTCTCAGTGCTCCAGGTGGCTAGTGTTTCCCTCTGAGGTTAGTGCTAAGATGGGTGAGTCCATGAATGTTAGTGACAGTGTGACGTAGATCTGTCAGGCTTTTCTAGAGTTTCACCGTCTGTTTTCTATCAGAAGCTAATGCAGGAGATAGGTGTAGGAGACTATTTTCATGTTCAGCTTGCGTGAAACACTCAGAGTGACCCGTTAGAATCAGAAATAGTCATTAAAAAGTGTTTTTAGTGAACTACACCTTTAAATGAGTCAAAATCCTACAGTTCTGTGATGTGTCTGGTCTCACATGGAGCATCTCAGCAGCTTCATTCTGATGGTTTCAGATCCTTGAGCCATTTCAGGGCGCTGTCATTTTAAGGAAACAAGCTGGGCTGGCCACGCCCACCCACTCCTGATTAATTTCTGTGGGACAAAGAGCTCAAATAAGTGGGAGGGGCTTGGCGTAGAGCCCGTGTTCCTGCAATGCCTACAGCTGAGTGGTAGTTCTCTGCTATTTTCCTGATTGTGACATCACAAACAGGGACTAAAAGCAAACAGATGTACAGTTTTAATTGATCAAGTGGGTACAGAACCTTATGCTTGGGAACTAACAATCAAACAGTTGGTTACCTCACTGACTGACATCTACGACTAGTCGTCTGTCAAGAGCGTATTTTATCAGGGCGGGCTAGGGAACAAACTTGCACACCTTCAGAGGAAACATCACGCCTTTATTGTTGATTTTCACCTGTGTGTGTCAGTTACGCATCACATGATCAGAAGCAGACAATCGGGACGGTGCTTTGTCTAAGGCGAGAAGCAAACTGGAACATCTCTGCAGCTCACACACGGAAAAAGCTAGAAACACGATGATTCTTCCAGGGTTAGGTTCCAGCGTGAACTCCTAACCGCTGAGCCATGATTACTCAGGGGTCACGGCCAACAGTGACGTTTGTGATGAAGACCGTTGCTCTTCACCAACGGAGCAGTTAGGCTCCTCCGTCCACAAAATTAGACCCTGTCTCTTCTTTCCCAGACTCCATGAGGTTCTGATGGACCTTCAGAACCAGCAGCTCCAGCAGCTCACAGACTGGTTGGACATAACAGAAGCACGCATCAAGAGGATTGGCTCCCAGCCACTTGGTCCTGATCTGGAGGACATAAAGCACCAAGTAGAGGAACATAAGGTGGGTCTGCGCAAAAGCCCATTTTTATGGCCTGTTTCCATTAAACAGCAGATTTCTGATGAAAACTGAGAATAAAAGGATTAATTCGAGTGATTTATTAGTCATTAGAGGAACAAACGCTTCTAGTCCTCACTCCTGCGGTGTCCGTTGGCTGCTGTCCACACATCCTGTGGAGAGGTGGTATTTTTCACTTTTTCTGCACTTTGAGGTTCATATTAGAATAGAAGCTCAGTATTAAGAAAAGTAACAAAGGACAAAGCTGAATTACATCAGATTTATTGTTTTCGTCAGAAGCGTATTGGGATTTCATGTTTGGGCCTCACCACCTGCCCATTATTTTCTCCCAAAAGTCAGAAAAGGGCAGAATAAGAAAGAAGTGAGAAGGTCTCTGCATAGAAGTCACGTCTACGGGGTCATAGGTCATAGCACCAAACTGGCTCCATGGTAACTGGAACTGGATTAAACCGGGATGTACTGGATAGTCGGTTAAATTGGATTCATTTACTTTTCTGAAGCTGAGTAAAACCTAAATAAAGTAATATTCCTGTAATGCTTTAGTTGGAGCAGACACTTTTTGAAATGTTTCCTTTGATTACATTGAAATGAGACAGGAAGTGATGATGTAATAGACTGATGCTGGCAGAGCTGCGCTCCACATCATCTCTACCTGCAGCCAAGGCCAGAGTGAAGGAACTTTAATTCCATTAAAAGGTTCTGCAAGCATCTGGAGCTGCTCACAAACAGAAAGTAAAGGTCATCTGCAAAGCAAACAATCACAAACAACAACAAAATTTTCATAAATCAAACTACAAACGTCATCAAACAAATAACAGGTACTTAAAAACCCTTTTATAGACAAAAAGAGTAAAAATAAAAGATTTAGATAAATAAACGGTCTTCAGTTGTTTTTTAAAGTGTCCAGACCATCGACATACATACGGTCCAGACTGTCAGTGCACGTAAGGACTAAGGAAGAGTCGGGGTGCAACAGTCTGGGAGGAGCGACTTTCACATCTGGTCTTTGGAACTTCTGCTGTATGTGTTTCCTTCTGCTGCAGCTTCTCCAGGAGGACCTGGAGCTGGAGCAGGTGAGGGTGAACTCCCTGACCCACATGGTGGTGGTGGTGGACGAAAGCACCGGAGACTGTGCCACAGCCGCCTTGGAGAGCAAACTCCAGGTAAGTAGACACAAACTCCTCTTTTACTGTATCTGCTGACGTTTTCATTTTAGAATAAACCAAAGGAAGCAGTTGTTCATCAGTCCTCCCACTGAGCACGCTCATCCTGATGTTTGTTACTCATCCCTATCAGGAACTAGTCTGTGATGTCACACAACCAGGCTCCCTGGGTCAGAACTAGGGCTGCACGATATTAGGAAAACCTGCGATATTCGATAACAGTGATTAATATTGCGATGACGATATTACTTGCGATCAATAATAACTTGCTCAGGAACAAAAATAATCAAAAGCAAAGAATAAATAAATCATTAAAATGAGAAAAACAAAAGTTGTGAGGCAAGGGAAAAGAAAATGAACAAGAAAAGGCAACCAGTGGATCCCAGGAAAAGCAGAATCAACAGAAAGAGCAGAACTAAGCTAACTCAGGTGTTTGCTAACCATCAAAATTAGGTGCCGTCCGCCTCGGGGGCGGGCATCTGACCTATGAGAACCCACCCAAATGGGTGAAGAGCTGTATTTGATGTGTTAAAAAACACATCATGCTCATGTTTGACTAACAGAATGCATTACATGTAGCAAACATCTGAGCTGACCATTCATTACGATATTTATCTGCTCTTGTGCATGCTGATATCTCGATAACAATATATTTGCGATATATTGTGCAGCCCTAGACAGAATGCTAATGTGATGTTGTACTTTTCATTTTTAATCCCAACTTCTGTTTCCTTTTCTTGTGAAACCCCAAAAACCTTTTTCCGCTCAGGTTTTGATGCTTTGGAGACTCAAGCTGCACTTGGCCTAGCTGTTAGCTCCTCGGTCCTTCTGACCGTATACATTATCATCCTGACCTGAGCTCATTCAGTGGGCAGTCTAGAGAAGGTTTTTGGGGTCTTGGATAAATTTCAGTCTGGTTTTAGACAATATCACAGCACAGAATCCGCTCACATCAGGGTTTTTAATGATATTATTTTAGCCACGGATTCCGGTTCCCATGTTGCCCTGGTGATGTTGGACCTCTCAGC
The DNA here is from genome assembly GCF_043380555.1 of Nothobranchius furzeri. Classification (NCBI taxonomy): domain Eukaryota; kingdom Metazoa; phylum Chordata; class Actinopteri; order Cyprinodontiformes; family Nothobranchiidae; genus Nothobranchius; species Nothobranchius furzeri. Next base: position 45,904,063 of record NC_091754.1, on the reverse strand, counting down.
TGCATTTGACACAGTTGACCATGACATCTTATTGTCCTGCCTTGAGAATTTGGTCGGCATTAAGGGATCTGCGCTTGACTGGTTCTGCTCCTACTTTGACAACAGGTCTATTAGAGTTAGAATGGACAATTGTTCATCTCCCTCTGCTGCTCTGCCTTGGGGCGTGCCACAGGGGTCTATCCTCGGCCCCCTTTTATTTAGCATTTATATTCTTCCACTGGGACTAATCTTTAGGAAGTTCAACATTAACTTTCATCTTTATGTGGATGACTGCCAGATTTATGTTCCATTGAAGACTTTTACCTCCATCCAGCCGCTCCTTGATTGCCTGAGTGGCTGTCAGCAAATTTTCTGCTGCTGAATGATTTTAAGACCGAGTTTATTGTTTTTACTCCTAATGGCTCATCTTCCTCCGCTCCTGATTTTTCTGCTCTTCCTTTTAAAATTAGTCAAACAATTGTTAATCTTGGAACTTAAATGGATGTGGCTCTAAAAATGGACCCTCACTTTAATCACATGGTTAAATCGTGTTTTTATCAGCTGAGACTTCTTTCCAAACTAAAACCCATTCTGAATCGGCGCCACCTCGAGACAACCATTCACGCTTTCATCACCTCTAGGTTGTATTACTCCAATGCAATTCTGTTTGGCATTTCGAAGGCCGCATTATTTCGCCTTCTGCTGATACAAAATGCGACAGCAAGATTTCTGACAAATACTGGCCGTCGGCAGCACATCACTCCAAATTTAGCAAGACTTCACTGGCTTCCTGTGCACTACCGTATACGTTTAAAATGTTTATTGTTTGTTTTTAAGGCGCTGAATGGCTTAGCACCACCTTACATATCCGAGTTACTTACTCCTTATGTGCTGGGCAGGACACTCCGTTTAGGTGACCTACACCTACTACAGATTCCCCGTCTACCCCGCAAAACCCATGGTGAACGAGCTTTTTCTGTCTGCGCTCCGAAACTTTGGAATGATCTCCCGTTGAATATCAGACTCTCCCCCTCCATTGGGGTTTTTAAGTCTCACTTAAAGACTTACTTTTATTCCCTTGCTTTTACTGCCTAGCTATTTTATCTAGGTTTATTTACACTGTTCTTTTACCGACTTTATTGACTTCTCTTGTTTGGTTGTTTGTGCTATGCTCTAGCTGTTTTATTCTTTTATATTATTCTTTTAACCTTATATGTTTTTACCCCTGTACAGCACTTTGGTCAGCTCACATGCTGTTTTTAAATGTGCTTTATCAAATAAATGGAATGGAATGGAAGGTGAGACAGTTATTATTAGCACACTTTACAAAGAAGCATACATATGAATGGAAGGAAAAGTTTTAGAAATCTGCCTTTCGTGGCCTGGTAACCACATCACTGCCATGCGTGATCATTTTTCTTTACTTAAACTAATGGAAGAAAAAATGTTGAAGCAGCTAAAATGATAAGGTGGCTTACGTACACGATCACAGGCGTTTTATCTTTTTTTTTACCATGTCCTGTGTGGCTGGGAAGCAACCAGAATGTCTGGATGCAGTTTTATTCTCACCGGTGGAGCGTCTTAGCTTCTGCTATAGCGCCACTCCTGATACCAAAACTTTGTTTAAATCCCAACAGAGACAGAAGTGTATGAGAAAGGGGGAGAGAGAAGGAAGAGGCAGGGGAGGGGGAGTTCATAAAAATAAACAATTAATGGTGAACAAGAATCTGCTTCTAGACCTGCAGAGAGAGAGAGAGAGGACACAATACAACAAGACAAAATACCACTGCACCAACAACACGAGGATGTATGAAGAAACACACGGTAATAATTCATGGTGCATTTAGTGCCAACCACAGCCACCACACAGGTCATGTGTTGGAAATGCCCAAGTCCATCCTTGTGACAGCACCGTGAGCACCTGTGTGTGTACACACGCTTGTATATGTAAGGATTCCCTATCGGAACGTCCAATGGAGAGCGTAAGGGCCACAGATCTGCCACCAAAGATGTGTAGAAGATGGAGGAGTTTTAAGCCCTAGAGGTCCAAGGGTCTCCCCGAAGCACAGGAACCCCAGGGAGACAGCCGCCGGAGAAGCTCCAACCCCCGTCCTTAGAGGCGCAGAGGATTACCCCGAGGGCCACAACCAGCTGCCACCAGAGCCCTGGGAGATAACAACACCCCAGGCCCGCCCACCCCCGAGCTGGGCGGAGCCCACCTGACAGATACATTCACACACAAACACAGTCACACACTCCCTCCCTCATACTCACACATACGACCTAAAGACTTACAAGAACATACGTATTACACCCCCTTGCACCCTACCCACACTGGTCCCGGTACTGCTGCACAGAGGGCACAACCATTCACGGACACCAGACCGTAACCCAACTTCTAAATACTCTCCTGTCAGCATAAAACAAGTACCAATGTAACTGATGTAATCAGTAACTAAAGCATCTGCACCCAGGATGAACAGAGTGTAATAAAGTATGAAACCAAAGCCGTTGTAGAACTCAGCAAAAGAAAGCAGGAACCCAAAACGTCCTTCACAAATGACCTTCTACCCCTAAATCTATGTTTCTCATGATGTGGAAACACAACCGTGTAGGTTCATGACTAGAGTACAAAGATTACTCCACAGGGTCTACGCGTCTGTCTCCAGTGTGGATGTGAAGAAGACACAAACCAGAGAGTATCGAACAGGAAGCAGTTTAGTCTGTGTTCCTGTGCTTTAATTAGACCTGGCCAGCATGAGGTTCCTCCTATGGGCGTTTACTCTGTAGGCAGCCTGTTTCTAGGTTATTGTGTTTCCTTCTTCCTCTTCCTGTCTGATACATGAAGCTCAACCCAGGACCCTCATTTTTCAACCCTACTTACAACAGATCTGTGCGTATTTCATGCATTGGAACGACTTTACGCATCGGGTGGCACTTACCAATTTGTATTTATGTGTAGAAATGTTCCTATCTATAAGAACAGCTGTGAACATGCATAGCGTCAGCATCTAGTGGTAGAACGGGGGAACAGCAGTACTGAAGGGCTGTCGTCCACACGTGTTCCTCATCCACAAATTATATTTACCCAATAAATAAATAAATGGTCGTTGTAGTTTTATAAACTGCTGATTACACTGAAGAGAACATCTCTGCTGTGAACTACATTTATTGAGCATCTTCATTCTTTTAGCCGTTCTTTTCAAACTTTATTTTCTGCTTCCTCTCTACTGTGCTGCTTTGTTTACAGCTCGCCCACAGTGACTGACGACATTATGCTGTCGCGTGGCACGGGTACCGAAACAAGGCACCGTTTCATACGACGTGAATCGGTACTCAGTCGGCACTATTGAATTCGGTCTGTGCCTTAAAAAGTACCAACTTCTGTACCCATCCCTAGACTGATGGGAATCAGACAGCATGGCGGTTCTGTGTTATTGGAGGACTCTAAACTGAATTGGTAGGAAGGACGTTAGGACAGTTCCCACGAGCGTGTAATTGAGGGTTCTGGTGTCGACCACAGAGAACAGAGCAGCAGCTGTGAAATCCCTGAGCAGAGGTCTGGTCATGTCACCATCTCAGCCTTCATTTTAGGGTATTTGATCTGCCCATACACGACTGTGAGTGTGTGTGTGGGTGATTAATCATGTGTTTGTTTATTTGTTTATCTACTCATCACTTGACTGAATGAGTGCGTCTCCTGGACCCACTTGAGCTGTACTTCCTGTAAAGCAGAACCACCCTCGCTCTGTGGAAGGTGGCGCTGTGCCCTGGATCACAGCTGCATCCTTAATAAAAGACAGAACCGATGAATAGACGACAGAAAACAAGTTCTGGAATTCAAATGAAAACATCCGCTGCCGTTCCCGGCCGAATTAGTTACAGACCTTTCATCTGTAGACCAGTGTGCTGGAGATGCCTCTAGTATTTCTCTACTTTAAAGCACAGATTATAATTCTAATCCCTCTCACATGCTTCTGGGGTTTAGTCCAGCCTTTTGGAGACATGTTGGACTGTCCTGTATGGGGTTACATCCCATCCCACAACAACAGTGAAATCAGCTGATCAGTGTTGTCATCGTCGTTGTTTTCCTCCTCTTATCTGGGTCCGGGTCGTGGGGGCAGCATCCCAACTAGGGAGCTCCAGACCGTCCTCTCCCCAGCCACCTCCACCAGCTCCTCCGGCAGGACCCCAAGACGTTCCCGGACCAGATTGGAGATGTAACCTCTCCAACGTGTCCTGGGTCGGCCCGGGGGCCTCCTGCCGGCAGGACATGCCCAAAACACCTCCCCGGGGAGGCGTCCAGGAGGCATCCTGACCAGATGCCCAAACCACCTCAACTGACTCCTTTCGATCCGGAGGAGCAGCGGTTCTACTCCGAGTCCCTCCCAAATGTCCGAGCTCCTCACCCTATCTCTAAGGCTGAGCCCGGCCACCCTACGGAGGAAACTCATTTCGGCCGCTTGTATCCGCGATCTCGTTCTTTCGGTCATTACCCAAAGCTCATGACCATAGGTGAGGATTGGGACGTGGATCGACCGGTAAATCGAGAGCCTGGCTTTCTGGCTCAGCTTCCTCTTCACCATGACAGATCGGTTCAGCGTCCGCATCACTGCAGATGCCGAATCAATCCGCCTGTCGATCTCCCGATCCCTCCTACCCTCCCTCGTGAACAAGACCCCGAGATACTTACAGGTGCTGGCCAGTAAATTAGAATATCATCAAAAGGTTGAAAATATTTCAGTAATTCCATTCAAAACGTGAAACTTGTACATTATATTCATGCAATGCACACAGACCAATGTATTTCCGATGTTTATTACGTTTAATTTTGATATTTATAGGTGACAACCAATGAAAACATCAAATCTGGTATCTCAGAAAATTAGAATATTCTAAAGGCCAATGAAAAAATGTTTGTTTCTCTAATGTTGGCCAACTGAAAAGAATGAACATGAAAAGAATGTGCATGTATAGCACTCAATACTTAGTCGGGGCTCCTTTTGCCTCAATAACTGCAGTAATGCGGCGTGGCATGGACTCGATCAGTCTGTGGCACTGCTCAGGTGTTATGAGAGCCCAGGTTGCTCTGATAGTCGTCTTCAGCTCCTCTGCATTGTTGGGTCTAGCGTATTGCATCCTCCGCTTCACAATACCCCATAGATTTTCTATGGGGTTAAGGTCAGGCGAGTTTGCTGGCCAATCAAGGACAGGGATACCATGGTCCTTGAACCAGGTGCTGGTGGTTTTGGCACTGTGTGCAGGTGCCAAGTCCTGTTGAAAGGTGAAGTCTGCATCCCCATAAAGTTGGTCAGCAGCAGGAAGCATGAAGTGCTCTAAAACTTCCTGGTAGACGGCTGCATTGACCCTGGACCTCAGGAAACAGAGTGGGCCAACACCGGCAGATGACATGGCACCCCACACCATCACTGACGGTGGAAACTTTACACTGGACCTCATGCAACGTGGATTCTGTGCTTCTCCGCTCTTCCTCCAGACTCTGGGTCCTTGATTTCCAAAGGAAATGCAGAACTTGCTTTCATCAGAAAACATAACTTTGGACCACTCAGCATCAGTCCAGTCCTTTTTGTCCTTGGCCCAGGCGAGACGCTTCTTGTGCTGTTTCTTGTTCAAGAGTGGCTTGACACACGGAATGCGACACCTGAATCCCATGTCTTTCATGAGTCTCCTCGTGGTGGTTCTTGAAGCGCTGACTCCAGCTGCAGTCCACTCTTTGTGGATCTCCCCCACATTTTTGAATGGGTTTGTCGTCACAATTCTCTGCAGGGTGCGGTTATCCCTAGAGCTTGTACACTTTTTTCTACCACATTTTTTCCGTCCCTTCGCCTGTCTGTTAATGTGCTTGGACACAGAGCTCTGCGAACAGCCAGCTTCTTTAGCAATCACCTTTTGTGTCTTGCCCTCCTTGTGCAAGGTGTCAATGATTGTCTTTTGGACAGCTGTTAAGTCAGAAGTCTTCCCCATGATTGTGGTGCCTTCAAAACAAGACTGAGGGACCTTTTAAAGGCCTTTGCAGGTGTTTTGAGTAAATCAGCTGATTAGAGTGGCAGCAGGTGTCTTCTATATTCAGCCTTTTCAGAATATTCTAATTTTTTGAGATACCAAATTTGGAGTTTTCATTAGTTGTCACTTATGAATATCAAATTTAAATGTAATGAACATTGGAAATACATTGGTCTGTGTGCATTGCATGAATATAATGTACAAGTTTCACGTTTTGAATGGAATTACTGAAATATTTTCAACCTTTTGATGATATTCTAATTTACTGGCCAGCACCTGTAAACTCCTCCACTTGAGGTAGGACCTCTCTCCCGACCCGGAGTTGGCAAGCCACCCTTTTGCGGTCTGATCAGTGTTGGTAAATGTAACCAAGGGTTCCTGAGCCCTAACATTACAACTATGAAGATGTACACCTTTAACCAGCGTTGGCTTCTGTGTTACTACTACTGCAACCATGGACCAGGGCCAGAGCCAGGGCTAGGGTTGTGTGCAGGTGAGTAGGTCTGGCGTTTAGCTCCACCCACTAAATAAAGCTATACGCAGCTCCTGTGAACAGGTTTGGTAGAACAACAGTAGGTGTGGAGATATTCACCACACAACTGTAAAGGCTCTGGCATATCTGGTATTTGTGAAGCAGGAACATAGAAAAGTTTACTTTCATTTTCTCCATGTCTGATTTTTGCCTAATGCTAAAGCTGACTGAGGTTGTTCTGAACCTTGTCAGTGACCCTAAAGTCCATCATGTCCCTGCTGCTGTCCTGCGTTTTAGAGTCTTCTACATTCATGACCTCCTCAGAGAAGAAGCAGCAAGAATCAAACTGTGTCTGACAGCTAAAAGAAATTTGTTTAAATGTGAAGCAATTAGGCAACATGATGAAACTTTCACAGCGCCTGAGAGAAAATGTTCTTTATTATGTGACGCTAACAGGAAGAAGGGCTTGTGTGATCTGTTCAGGTTCTAGGAGACCGCTGGGCAGCTATTTGCAGATGGACAGAAGAACGCTGGATTCTTCTTCAGGAGGTTCTGTTGAAATGGCAGCACTTCACCAAAGAGCAGGTAGGTGTGTGTGTGGGGGGGGGGGGGGTTGTGTGTGTGTGTGTGTGTGTGTGTGTGTGAGTGTGTGTGTGTGTGTGTGTGTGTGTGTGTGTGTGTGTGTGTGTGTGTGTGTGTGTGTGTGTGTGTGTGAGTGTGTGGTTGTGTATGAGTGTGTGTGTGTGTGTGTGTTTCAGTGTGTGTGTTTGTGTGTGGTTGTGTGTGTGTGTGTTTGTGTGTGTGAGTGTGTGTGTGTGTGTGTGAGTGTGTGGTTGTGTGTGTGTGTTTCATTGTGTGTGTTTGTGTGTGTATGTGTGTGTGTGTGTGTGTGTGTGTGTGTGTGTGTGTGTGTGTATGTGTGTGTGTGTATGTGTGTGTGTGTGTGTGTGTGTGTGTGTGTGTGTGTGTGTGTGTGTGTGTGTGTGTGTGTGTGTGTGAGTGCACTAGTAGGTTTCTTTGTAAATTTGGGGTGGGGTTAACCATCTTTATCTTCTCCAGCTGCTCTTTGGTTCAACTTTTTATTTCAGCTCATCTTCCATTTTTCTCCAACACTGATCATTAATCTGACCGTTCCATCCATCCTTTATAATCTGCCCACATTCCCTCTAACCTCCATCTCTCTTCCTGGTTCCTTGTTGTCCTTCCTGCTTTCCTTTCCACCCAGTGTTTGTTTGACTCCTGGTTGACTCAGAAGGAGGAGATGGTCCGTTCCATGAAGACCTCCAACATCAAAGACCAGGCAGAGGTGTCTGCCTGCTTACGTCTGATAGCTGTAAGTTGTTATTGAATCTCTGCTGGACCAAAAACTAGGAACTTTGCTGAAGTCCTCTTTGTTTTTTGTCCACCTGTCTCACCAGATGTTGAAGGCAGAACTTGAGGCCAAGCATCCCACCATGGATAAGCTGTGCTCCATGAGCCAGGACCTGCTGTTCAGCATCAAGAACAAAGATATAGCCAGCAAACTGGAGGCCAGACTGGACAGCTTTGCCCAGCGTTGGGACCGTTTGGTCCATAGTCTGGAGATAAACAGCTCTCAGGTATGTCGCATACCATGAAACATGCATGACTCTTTTTTGATGAGATAAATGTTACACCCTGGCTCCTTTCTGGTACTCCAGCATCCTTAGCACGATGTCCAGCAAGGCCAGGGGGCAGGTCATGTCCTTAAACTTCAGCATCCCTTTACATGCTCCTGGACATCTGAGACATGGGACAACAGTGCAGCTACCATTCTAGTTCTGTGCTTTTGTCTTTCAATCCAATCGGCACACATTAACATCAAACGGAGAAGGAAAGAGAGCAGGTTGTTCAGTTATCTTATGGTGCTTTTCCATCAGCACTACTCAGCGTATCTTGGATTGGTACAGTTTGGTTTGACAGCCTTTTCCAACGGCATGGTTTGGTATTTTCATCAACTGTCCAGTCCCCGCTTCCTTGTGGTTCCTAGCAGGCTGAACAGGGCCGGCTCCACTCAGTTTGGTGCCCCAGGCGAGATAACTCCTTGGCACCCCTCCACCCCGCTGCTCGCACACACCTTTTTTTTGTGTGCCCCCCCGACACAAATACAGAATTTAAGGACAGCAGCATCTAAATGATCACAACAGTTTAATATTTATGATAAATAATGAGAACGAGCAGCTATGTTTCTGCAGCAAAGGCAGCTGAAGTATTATTAGATGGTCAGGGCTGATGTTTGTAAGAACGAGTCCTTTAACACAGACACATGCTGCATCTCAGGTGTGCTTTAATCAGCTCCTCTCTGCTGCAGCAGCTGTCACTGGCATCATGGCAGCAATCCTCAGGGCCACCAGCTTATCAGTTTCTCTCCTCCTTTTGTAAAACCTGATTTTAGCTGATGAATCCTCTGTGGACCAGCTCCTCCTTCATCTTACCAGACTGATGAGGTCAGTCAGCAGGTCTAAAGGAGCCTTGAGAAACTCGTCATGAACTTCACGATGTGATGACGGGTGTGGGCGTCCTCAGGCTGCTGAGTTGATGCTGTCTGTCCCTTCAGCTGGAAGCGAATCAAACACATGACACGTGTAAACATAGATATTAATCCTTCAGTGAGGTCACACAGTGATGTAGAAATGACAGGATGTCAGGTATTAAACACACCTGAGCAACAGGTGTTCAGTGACAGGACTTCAGCTGTAACATGCTATTACAGAACTCACTCAGAGGTGAGGGTTGATGCTGCTGCTGCTGCTGATGATGATGATGAAGGTGATGCCTGCTGACATGTAGCAACATTCAAGCATAGAGCACATCCAAGCTGCATTTGGCTGGTTGTGTCCTACTACCTCATTGTAGAAATACAATAATGGAGTTTATTAATAAAGTTAGAATGTACAAATAATAATTTATCTGACTGATTCCTACTGTACATGGGCTGCGCAGTGGCGCAGTGGTTAGAGCTGTTGCCTTGCAGCATGAAGGTCCTGGGTCCACTTCCCGGCCTGGGGTCTTTCTGCATGGAGTTTGCATGTTCTCCCTGTGCATGCGTGGGTTCTCTCCGGGTACTCCGGCTTCCTCCCACCATGCAAAAACATGACTGCTAGGTTGTTTGGTCTGTCTAAATTGTCCCGCCTGATTGCCAGTTGACCGCTGGAGATAGGCACCAGCCCCCCCCCCCCCCCCCCCCCCCCCCCCCCGCAACCCTGCGTGGACACAGCGGGTTCAGAAGATGGGTGGATGGATGATTCCTACATTTACTGTAGTTACTAACAAGGCTGCCCCGTTCATTAGCTGCAACAACAACTTATCAGCGGGGCAGAGCTTACCTGCTTCAGGGTGGTGTTGGTGTGGATGCTTCATCAGAAGCTTCAGGGTGGATTTTGCTATCATGCCGCTCCTCATATCATAACTTTGTTAGAGATACCTTTGGTTGTTTTAAATCCCAAAGAACATGGAGACAAAAATGAAAGAGAAAGGGGGAGAGGAAAGGAACAGGTGGTGTTCACAGAAATAAATAATGAATGTACAAGAGTCTGGTTCTAGACGTGCTGAAAGAGAGAAAAAAGGGACAACAGAACCAAACAGAACTGCTTCAACAACATGAGGATGTTTAACAGGAACAAGTTTTGCTGAAAGGCACACGGTCATTACTCATAGTGCATTTAGTGCCAACCACAGCCTTCTTAACTCTACTCTACTTTACATCTATAGCACATTTACACAGTTCTCATTGACCAATGTCTCTGTTTGCTTCTGATGAGGAGGGCCAACGAATCTCAGCAGGAAGTTGCTGAGATTATGAAGTAAAGTAAATAATCAGCTATAAAAAGTCTTAGAGACGCTTGACTTTGATGCGGCTGATATCTTTATGATAAATTCAGTTCAATATGTTACAGAGTGTTGCTAGTGACCATTAACACTGGGAGCGACCGAACCAGATGGCAGAACCTTTCTGTCTGTAATACTTACCCAGTTTAATACATTTGGTTAATTGTGATGAAGTGAGAATAAAAAAGAATTAGATTAACTGTTTAGTATAGATTCGGGATTGCTGTGATGTGATTGGTGGAAACGCTCTGTGTAGTCCCCTTAAAAGGGGTGTGTTCCATCTACAGGGATCAGGCTAACCCTAACCCTAAGTCTAATCTATGCTCCTCCATCTGCGTGGGTATGGAGACACACAACACACAGGCTGACTGGGACATGACCAACCTTTTAACTCAGGTTACAACATTAGCTTACTGCCGTTGTGTGTTTACCTGTAATCTTGTTATTATGTCCCTTCTTCCTTTTCTCTAACTGTTGGTGCTGCTGTAGCAAGTTACAGTGCCATTAGTCATCACACTCTGGTGAAATTCATCTCTGCATCTGGCTCATCCCTGTGGGGAGCGGTGAGGTGCAGCAGTGGCCACGCTCAAGAACTATTTAGTGGTTTAATCCCCAATCCAACCCCTTAAAGCTGAGTATCAGGCAGGGAGGCGTTGGGTCCCATTGTTCAGGTCTTTGGTATGACCCGACTGCGATTTCAACTCCTGATCTCCCAGTTCCAGGGTGGACATTACCACTAGGCCATTGAGAAGGTGTAATGAGTGAATTTCACCAGTTCAGATTCATAAAGTAAGTTCTATTCTATTCTATTCTATTCTATTCTATTCTATTCTATTCTATTACATTACATTACATTACATTACATTGCATTCTATTCTACTCTGTTTTACTCTATTCTACTTTACTCTATGAACTATTTAGTGGTCTATTCTACTCTGTTATATTCTACTCTACTCTACTTTACTCGATTATATTCTGCTCTATTTAACTCTACTTTACTTTATTCTATTCTCGTCTGTTCTATTCTACTCTGCTCTATTCTGATATACTCTCTTCTACTCTATTCAATTCTACTCTGATCTACTCTGATCTCTTCTACCCTAACATACTCCACTCCACTCTACTCTATTCTACTCTACTTTATTCTACACTATTCTACGCTGCTCTACCCTGCTCTGCTCTACTCTACTCTACTTTACTCTACTCTACTCTACTCTACTCTACTCTACCCTACCCTGATCTGCTCTACTCTACCCTGCTCTGCTCTACTCTACTCTACTCTACTCTACTCTACTCTACTATTCTATTCTTCCAACATGATTGAGACATTAGACTGTTTTGGGATTATTTGACTGTATAATCCATAATGATGCTTCTGTAATCTGAGTAGATAAAACTGCCTCCCTACACTGAATTGTCTTTTATTGTGTTTATGGGATGTTGTCCGACAGTCAGAATGAAAAATGGGGCAGAATAACAGGGATTGGTTGAAAAATCTTCGACATCTGGGATTATAACAACCCGTGGCTTTGAGGTTACAGATGTATTTGCACATCTCAGCTACTCCTCAAATTTCTTAAATGAAAATGAATCCAGCAGCAAACGTCAACAAGAGAACCATGTGTTCCTTCATTCTTTGGTATATTAAATTATTGGTAATGAGCATCGGTCCATCCTGAGAGATAAGTGACAACCCTCCTGACCACAGTGGGACTGTTGATGTAGAGGAAATTAACCTCTGAGACATCAGGCCATAAGTAGCACACACACACACACACGCACGCACGCACACACACACCACACACACACACACTTTAGTCAGATGAAAACAAAATCCATCAAAGTGCTGTCGCTCGCCCTGTCTGTCCCTCCCTCCCTCTCTCTGTTTTAATTACTTGTCCGTTAGAATCAGGTGGGTAATTAGCGTATTGACCTCTCCAGGTGGACACCTAGCTGTGAACACCCAGGTTTCCATGGCAACAGGAATCAGATGGTGGTTGAATCTGGGCTCGTTAGGCTCTTCCTCTCTGAGATAAACACTAGAAAACAGAAACTCGACTGAAGATGAATCTCTTCATCTCAGTTAATGTTTATCTGGACAATTGATTGTTGTTTTTATCCATTTTCAGCTTTCATCAGCTGTCAGCGCGACTAAGCAGCCCGAGTTTACCCAGTCTGTCACAACGACCACTACCAAGGTGACGAGGGAGAAGGTGTCAGCGTTACGGCAGGCACGGGAGTCCCCACCACCACAGAAGAAGAGACAGGTGGTGGTGGATTCTGAGCTCAGGAAAAGGTGAGCATGTGGCAGCACCAGCAGCGTTTAGCAGACGTGAAGTACTTCTCTAACTTGTGTCAACTGTTCAGATTCATGCACCCCTTCCTGCTGTCCTACGTCAGCAGGTAGGTGATGAAAGCCTGCGGGCGCAGGTCATAGTCGAGCCGGCTGTAGGCTGAACACCAGCGAGTAGAGAGGACTCAGGTGTGCTTCGTAGTGACAGGAGATGTTTTACAGGTTCATGCTGGTGTATTCAGGGGTCCTTTGGTGGGTGGGGGTACCTTCATAGTTTTGTTATGATGTTCAAAGTTTTACAATAAGAATAAGCTTTGTCCAAGTTCTGCTTTTAATATTAAAATGTAAAATGAACAGAAACAAAATGTTAAACACAAGGCTTTCAGAGTCGTTTGTTTGACTTCCTGTCGTAGCGGCAAGTAGCTGAAAACACGGAAAAGGACGAAACAAGGTCCAGTCTGATAGCAGGTGAATGAGGGAGAAGTAACACGTGGTGCGTTCACATCCGGGTCGGCACGGCGACGCTCTGGTAGAGACTATTGTGTTCACATTGGGCTAGTCGGTGTGTTTACTGAACTCAACAGACCCTTTCTTCAGACCTGCTCTCTCGGTGATCCGCTACAGGCTAAACTGACCAACACACCCGCTGTCGACTGATTAGCCAGCTGAAATTCACGCCTACCTTCATGAGGAGTCTCCAAAAGGCAGGTAGAATCAGCCAGTGGGGGCGTCTCACATGTGTGGTTTATCATTCTGGATGCTGAGGAGTAAACATCTCCTCTGCTGCAGTAGTGCCAGGACAGGCTGCTGTGAGGACTTCTCTGCTCATCTTTTACCCCGCCTACAGGCTCATAGATTTCCGCATTCTCGAGAAAATCGTGTGAACAAAACCTGGCCGTGCGCGACCAGGCGAACGCTAGCAAGACCGGGCTGGACCGGGTTAGCGTTGTGGACGGATGTGTCTGATTGTCTGAGATACTGTACAAAGACAGTCTGTGTGTGTGTGTGTGTGTGTGTGTGTTGCCAGGTTTGACGTGGACTTCACAGAGGTCCACAGCTACATGACCCGTGCGGAGGCCATCCTACAGAGTCCGGAGTTCTCCGTGTCACGGAAGGACGGCAGCATTCAGGAACTGCATGACAAAGTTCAGGTAAATCTGATGAACTCTATTGGCTGGAACCCATCCAACTTTTCTACCTGATCTGATCTAAACATAATCAGGGACGAAGCTTCACTGTGTTTATAAGACGTGGTTGAAAAACCTACTGACCATATTTATCTACAGGTGAAACTGGGACAATTTTAACATGGTACTAAAGCAACAAGGTCCGGACCAAGTACTGAATACATATATAATAATGCTTTTTCAGAAGTCTGATTAATCTCTATTTAAAATCCTTGTTTAACTGATATACATCGTTACATGCAGCGAATGCGGGAAGAATGGTCACTTCTTCGACACTAACAGCATAAAACTGGTATCTCAGCGTTCCAACATCCACAAACAGCAGCTGCTGTCGCAACTTGAGATTGATGACATAAAACACAAATGCTACGGCAACGGGGAGCCCGGACACAAGGTCAGAGGGGAGTTAACATCAGCTAACCCTAACCATCAAATAAACCAGCTGCTAATGAATGGGACTCACCCTGAAGAGCTAACTGAAGGGCCCACAGCTCACTCCTAGTCGAGTCTCCTGCTTGCCCGTGGACCGGTTACAGACTCTGCAGAACGCAGCTGCAAGGTTCTTAACAAACACAAACCGATGTAGTCTTGTGACCCAGTTTTGGCGGTTCTGGCTACCTGTGGCTTTTAGAATACAATGTAGAGTCCTGCTTTTTGTATTTGAAGCGTTGAACTGTCTAGACCTTCATATTTGTTGGACCTTCTCATGCCCTACGTGCCTGTGCTCTCGCTACGATCAGCTGAAAGCCTGCTACTTTGCACCCCCACTATGAATTACGAGGCAAGGAGGGAGCGAGCCTTCCTGTATGTTGATCCCACTCTGGAAATCATTGCCAACCACTATTCCACGGCCATCATCCGTTGGAGCCTTCAAGTCACGGATGAAGACGCATTTCTACGATTTGGCTTTTAGACCGTCAGTTTTTGTTTTTATTTATTTTTATTCTGTATTTTGACTTTTTTCATCTGTTCTTATTGACAGTTTTATCTGTATTTTATGTTTTTATGCTGTTGTTTGGGAGGAACTTCGGTACGGTATTGGTATGGTATAGATACCGACTCAAGAATGGAACCTCAATCAGCCATCTCCTCTATATGGCAACAAGATCTGCATCATAACAGCTACGCCCAGCCAGTAGTCAGACATTCTGCAGTAATAATAAGCTGGCCAAAGGAAGAAATACAGACCAAAGATGGTAAGACACAGCAGCTCCTAAACAAGCATGGACGGTTCCGTCCCAAATCCAGCACCCTGAGACTGTACACTAGCCGTAAGGAAGGAGGCCGAGGTCTTGTGAGTGTGAGAGCCATTGTCCAGGATCAAACAGCCAAGATCCATAAGTACATCAAGGACAACCCCCAACAGATGTCATGCTCAGTGAATGTCTCAGACAATGGAGAACAGAGGATGGAGATACCATCATGGGAGGACACACCCCTACATGGGATGTACCATCCACAGATAACTGAAGTTACCGTTATCAAGAAATCCTACCAATGGCTAGAGAGAGCTGGTCTGAAGGAAAGCACAGAGGCTTGTCATGGCTGCACAGGAACAGGCCCTGAACACCAGAGCAACAGAGGCCAAGATCTACCACACCAGACAAGACCCAAGGTGTAGAACCCTGAGACTATCCACCACATAACTGCAAGGTGTAAGATGCTGGGGGAGGACCCAAGCCTGCAAGGATGAGACCACCCCCGGAGGTGATACACCACCAGAACAGCTTTATGGAGCTGGAGGTTTCTATCGGCTACATTCCTCAGTGAAGGAATGTTTCAGGAAACATGATCAGAATGTCGGTCATGATTCATTAATATTCAGACCTTAAAGGGACTTTACAGAGTTTTGAATTTTTATGCTCGCGATTGCCCCCTCAGGCCAAAAGTGTAACGGCAGCTTCAATAGTAGGCTCGTGCACGAGGCGCGCATGCTGTACGTGCACACTCCTTAACGAAAATAACAGCTGAGACAGTCAGCTCCGTGTGTGTGTGTGTGTGTGTGTGTGTGTGTGTGTGTGCGTGCGTGCGTGCGTGCGTGCGTGCGTGCGTGCGTGTGTGTGGCCCGGAGGACAGAGGACAGGAGAACGCGCAGCTAATTAATTAAATAACTTGGTTCTGTACGTTTCTCTTCAGCACAGCCGACAAAGGTTTAAGATGGGCCAGTCCTCCTGCACGCTCTTGAAAAATTGTTCCAAAATGAAAGTTGAACCCACATCTTTTTTATCTGTCAATTCAATGCCGTTCTGCGAGTCTCAAATAAAAATGTGGGCATCTTACTGTAAAAAAAATATACCATTAATGTAAAAAAGAAACTAAATAAATTATGTTCACATCCAGAATCGAACCCAGGTCTTCTGCACAAGAGTCCAACAACTAACTAGGCGAGCTACTGCCTCAATGATGTCACTTGTATCTGTAGCATTTATATCCTTGATGACAGCTGAAACAACGTTCAAAGAACGGCTCTGAGGGCGATGCCTGAGCGTGAACGCGCATGAAGCAGCCTGCTCGACCCGAGCAGCTCTCTCTTTCTGTGATTTTACAGAAAAACAGGCAATCACAGTAAAAATGCCAGGGCTCATTCTACAGGACCAGGGCATTGCTGGATAATGTGTGAAGAAGAAATGTATTATTTCTATACATGTTTTGGCTGTCAAACTTCCATAATGCCCCTTTAAAGTGTTGTCATGCATGTGCATCTAAAGCATTATCTACATCTCAGTCTGACTACATTATACATTCATATTTCTTTGTTGTAGAAAGTTTTAACTCTTGATGAAAATATTTCAAAATAAGTCCTGAAGTAGAAAAATCTAAAGATTTAGAATAAAATACATTGTTTAGATTATTTGGAATATTAATTTTGTAGAATAATTGATCAACTGATAAATGAGTGTGTGTAGTTGAGTATAAAGCTCTTCCTGGTGGGGAGATTCTGGGACTTTCAGGAACACTTCTGATAGGATGAAGATCCCAAACCAACGCCCATCCATACGAAGAACTGGAGAAGGATCATTCATCTTCCCTCTGTTGGTCTAATGGGGCCATGAGGTCAGACTGGAGCAGAAACCGAGTCAGAACCAAAAGTGTGAATCTGAAGCATCTGATGTGAACAAAGAAACACTGCTAGTTAGCAGGTGTGGAGCAGTGCGGAGGTCCAGACTCCTGCTGCTAGATGATCTGAGGACCAGATTTCTTGTGTTTGATTTGATGTAAAAGTTCTGAAGGAGATCTGTTTTGGGTCCTGGCCAATCCTTCATCCTCCCTGGTCAGAGTAGGTTTCAGCTAACAGGTAACTCCGCCCCTGCTGTTGTATCCCCGTCCAATCGAACCCACCCAGGTGTGAAAGCACCCCTCAGTACCAGGGTCACTGCTTCTGGCTCTCTACAGCTGATGAGTCCAGATGTTTGCTGCTGGACTGATTAAATCTGCAATAACCACTGATTAGAGTTGAAATGCTTATCTTATAGTGTCACTAATAAGTCCTCTGCTGGCAGCCTGCCCACCTGTAATGTCTTCCTCATGTGCCCCCCCTCCCCCAGGCCATAGAGAGAGAGCGGCCAGAGAAGTACAGGAAGCTTCAGGAGGCGACGCGCACGGCTCAGACCCTCGCCGAGCAAGGTACACTCACACTCTCACAGGCATGCACAACCCGTCTGTCCCCATGGCAACGCCTCCACCTGTCCCACCCTCTCTCCCCGTCTCCATAGAAACTGCGACAGAGAGGAAAAAGGACAGGGATGTATCTTTGTGTGTGTCTGTGCAATTGTTGCCTTTCCTGAAAGCAACAGAAGAACCAGAGTCTTACTTTTGTTTCAGTAACCTTTAGCCAAAGCACGGAGCCACGGCAGGACTACGTCCTCCTACCAGTACACCACACACACCAGCCTGTCCGTGTATCACTGCCAGGAATGTAAATGAATTATAAATGGCCAGCATTTGATGAAGCACCTTTTGGAGTCCTGGAACCCCCAAGGTGCTTTACAACACAGTCAGTCATTCACCAATGCACACTCTGGTGATGATGAGCTACGATGTAGCCACAGCTGCCCTGGGGCACGCTGACAGAGGAGAGTCTGCCGTACACAGGTACCAGCGGTCCCTCTGACCACCAGCAGTAAGCGAGGTGGGTTAAGTGTCTTGCCCAAGGACACAACAGCAGCAACAGACTGAATGGGGCTCGAACCTGCAACCTTCTGGTTACGGACCACTTAACTCGTGTGCCACCGTCGCCCACAGAAATGATATTTTATGTTTTTACCGGCACAGAGAAGACAAGTTCTCCATGTTCAGGGACAAGGTTTCAGCTCAGAACAGATCTCTGGAGTAGCACAGTAGCTTCCATCTTCATGTCTGTCACCGTGTGTGTGTGTGTGTGTGTGTGCGCGTGTGCGTGTGTGTGTGTGCGTGTGCATGTGTGTGTGTGTTGTTTATCTGATTTTCTTCAGTGAGACCACAATGTCCTTAACAAGGGATATTTTCATTCTATTCTATTCTATTATCTGATTAATTCGGTTCTATTCTATTCTGGCTTACTTGGGGGAAACACAATGTTAACATTTTATTTCCTCTAATAAAAAAGCCTAAACCTGTTCTGCCATATTGTGGAGTTGCTAATGCTAACAGTTAGCTTCTACTAGCAGAGACGTGCTTTGCTTTCACCTCCCCATGGGCGGTCCCAAGCCAAGGTGGGTGGGGCCATGAACAGTAATTTTCCCTGCGACGGAGAGGAGCCTGTTTCTGACCCAATCGCTTTCCCGTCTGTTTCCTTTCTGCCGCTGATTCAGGAGATGGGATGGAGAACGTTCCATGTCCAGCATGTATGTCAAACTCAGAGTGACCAATCATATTCCAGAAAAATTAATGATATAGTTTCTATGGAAACCAGAGCCTTAATTTCTTGGAACTCTTCACTTTTCAGATTGAAGTGATGAGGCTCCCTAGTGAGAAACATGTTTTGGACCTGGCAGAGTGAAACCAGAACAGCACAGAGACCAGCAGCATTTCTCGGGTTCTGTTAGGGTTCTACTTTAGATGGTTATCATCTCATGATTCCCCTGAAAACATAGTTTGTTTAGGGTCAGAGCGTTTACATGCACATCAGAAAACCGAACTATTACCCAGAACAGACTTTTTTTTAAATGCACGTAAACGCGTTAGTCTGGCTGAAGACGAGCTGGTTCTAACCTTGCTGAAGCACCCAGATGATGCAGTGGGACAACGATTCCATCTGGTGACTGTCAGAAGTGATGAGGTCGTGGATGGGGTTTTTTGGTAGTATCATCACCACAAAGTAACATGTGCAACACCATCAAACAATCTAGAACGTACAAAATAAGCTGTGCTGCAGGGTTTTTGTTGTCCAATCCTTCAGCCTTTCTGCCTCCACCTGCTTCACCTCCACCAGCGTGTTTTAGAAGCTAACCGGAAGTATGCCGGCACAAAAGGCTGCATGCCACCACCTACTGTACTGGGTGGAACGAAATTCATTTCAGAGTTTGGTTTGTGAATGTACATGTAAACTAGAATAAAGGCTCCCTGTTTAGTACTTAGATGGACTTAGATGAGCGTGTAAACGCAGTGTCAGAGGATCCAGCTTCGTATGGCTGTCCTGTGTTGATCCAACTCTTGTCCCTCCACCTCTGTTTCTCCTCCACTCCAGAGGGAAGTCGGGCTGATGACATTGCTCAGGCAGCAGACCAGCTAAATCAGCGCTGGGTGGGTTTCTGCACCCTGCTGGCCGACAGACTGGCATGGCTGGCCTACCAGACCAAGGTATGTATGTTGGATTCATCACACTAGACCCAAGATCATGTCCTTTATGACTTAACTTACCAAGTGGATTGCTTACCAACTTAAAGTGTTGACTGGACCAAAACTATACCACAGATCATCAGATCACCCAGTAAACTGAGAAGTTTGCTTTCTGGCGGAATCAAAAAAGTTTAGAAAGCCTTCTCCAGGTCAGGGACGAGGTCCTGCCTCAAGTGGAGGAGTTTGAGTTCTTATTCACAAGTGAGGTAAAGAAGCATTTGGAGGTACTCAAGTATGTTGGTGCTGCATCTGCAGAGATGCAGGCGGTGTACGGGTCTGTCATGGTGAAGGGAGAGCTGAGCTGAACCCTCAGCTATGGTCATGAGCTTTGGGCAGTGACCAAAAGAACGAGATCACAGATACAAGCGGCCAAAATGAGTTTTCTCCACAGAGTGGCTGGGCTCTCCCTTAGAGATAGGGTGAGAAGCTCGGTCATCCGGGAGGGACTCAGAGTAGACCCGCTGCTTCTCTACATCGAGAGGAGCCAGTTGAGGTGGCTCGGGCATCTAGTTGGGATGCCTCCTGCACGCCTCCCTGGTGAAGTTTTCCGGGCACGTCCAACTGGAAGGAGACATGCTGGAGGGACAACGTCTCTCACCTGGCCAGGGAACGCCTTGGGATTACCTCGGAGGAGCTGGCCTAAGTAGCTGTGGAGCGGGAAGTCTGGGCCTCTCGACTAAGGCTGCTGCCCCCGCAACCCGACCCCGGAGAAGTGAAGTGGATGGATGGATGGATGGATGGATGGATGGATGGATGGGTGGGTGGGCTTTCCAGCTGAGCTCCTCTCCCATCACTGCAGATGCTCCTCCATTCCATCAGTCGACCTCCTGCTCCCCCCTCCTTCCTTTGCTCATTAGCAAAACCCAGAGATCATTAAACTCCTTCTTGAACCGCCACCTTACCATAGTGGTAGAGTTTGTGTGCCCCAGTGGTAGCTATGTTGACCAGGGGCATTTAGCCCCCTGGCAGGGTCTCCCAGAGGTGAAAAATGAGAAAATGCACGGTTCAACATCCTTACTGATCTTAAAACAGAGGGGTCACCCTGCAGCCAGACCTGGGGTTGGAGCCAGTGTGCTGGTTACTGGTGGCCGGGCTCAGACCAAACCGTGGGCTCATCCACCTGTGGACCCACCTTTATGAGGAACATGGAGGGTCAGGTACAATGTGGATGGTGTGACAGACCAAGGCCGAGATCTACACATTACACTCAGAAACCTTGAATATTTATTTCATAAGACTAGAAGCCAACCCCAAAACAGAGTCCAGAGGGCCGCCACAGTCCAGGACACTGGAACAGGAACACCAGTCTAATCAATAAAAGCTAGGGTAAAGGTCTACCTAGCATTTCATATGCTTGCTTTGTCACTTAGCAGTGGCAGCCATCTTGGATCAGGTTGACTTCAGGGTTAATTATTTTTAGATGATTATCCAGTAATTTCCTCTCATTTATTGACTTTTAGTTTCAGGCCTTTTGACATAGCAAGAAACTTACAGCAAACACATAATCTCTGAATGAAGAAATATACACCCCTAACCCTTTAAGTACACAGCATAGCATCTAACTCTCCCAGGCTCTAAATCATGTCTCCTCTCAGAGGCGGTTTTACCATTAGGCATAGGTAGGCGGCCGCCTGGGGCCCCCTAGTGGTGGGGGGCCTCCTAGCCCTGACCGTCGGCACCCCTCTGTTAATGCCACAATATTCTTATTACCAACCTGTGGCCGCAGACGGGATTGGACATGCGCACTTCTCATTAACATAATTCCTGAACCATTCAAGATATCATTAAAATTCCAAAAGTGCTGAAAAGATTAAAAATGGGGCTTTTCGTGCATATACAAACATTACGGTAGCCACCGGGATTCCCTGTCTTGAGTGCACCGAATCACAACACAGATTCAGAGACGTGCTGAGTTTGTCATCCAAAATGCTCCGTTTTATAACTTCTGAACGGCTGATCAGATTCAAATAATTCCAACGGTTCCTAAAAGTACATAAAAGCAGCTTTCCAACGATCTATAGCATGAAGCAATCAGAGTTATGCAAAATATCGCTACGAGGGGAAATCCTGCTGTACAGCCTGATTGAAACGGAGCACAGCGCGGTGGAAGCGGATATCGGAACGGGGAAGCTAATCAGCATAAAAACCAGCATGAAATTATGGAAATGCCTCAAAGAAAATCAACACGATCTATTAGGTGTCCCAGAAGGCTTATATCTGAAGTCAGTGACCACGAAGAAGGACAGATCTCCAGTGAACCAGGATATGAATGTTTGTTCAGTCTTTATTTTTTATTTTAACAACCCTCAACTATTTGCTAATTGTAAGATTCAGCTTCATTCCAGCATTATTTATCTTTTTACAATAAATAATTATTTTTGCTAAAACAAAAGTTTCTGGTATAGCAGTGCATGGTGTGCCAGAGAAGCACCCCATGGCAGTGTGAGGTGTGACTCTGCCTGCAGCTGGAGAGAAACTGCTTCAAGGCCTACCACATCAAATAAAAACATCTGAAAGTTAACAATACTAAATGGTCTTAAAAACAGCTAAAAAAAGATACCAAGGTTCAAACTTTTTAAAGAATAGATGCATTTCAGTTCAAAGTTTAAATTGTTTGCCCAGTAATTTTGAAGTTCCTGTTCAGTAAGAAATGTAAAAAATTCAAATCCGTTTTTTGCTTTTTTTCACTTTGAAGCTGATTTTTTAAAGGCTTTAATAGAAATAAATTCTAAATACAAACCATACACTAAAAGCTGAGGTTGTTCTCAAAAAGGAGAGAGTTACACACACTTTGTACTTTTTATTATAATTTTACAGCCATAAGATTAAAAACATACCAGGCGGCCCTGTTATAATTATGGTCATAAGAGGGTTATTAAGACAGCGATGCACAAACAGGAAGTGATTGGTAGTCATTCCACTCCAATCCAGTTGGTGGCGGTAATGCACCAAATTGTTGTTTGCCAAGTGCCATGAGACCACAAATAAGAAGAATAAGAGAGGTGGGAGCATTCGTAACTAACTCAAAGCAATAGTAAAACATGAAACATGAAATGGAGTTATCCTAGTGGCTCCAATAAGAGAAAGAAGCAGCTTGCTTCATAAAAGCTTTTATTTTCACTTCTGAAAGTGACGTCGTTTCTCGATGTAAACATCAAAAGGAGGCAGAAAGGAAAGACAATGGAAAATGTTGAAAGGGAGGAAAACATAGACCAAAATGGAAAATAGAAATAAAATAACAAAGGCAAAAGCACAGGAGCACTGACAGGAAGAAGAAAGCACTCAAAGGGAGAGAAAAACAGGAAAAAAGAGGAGGACTAATAAAAAGTGAAAATAAATCGTGTCAGAAGAGGGTAGATTTTCGCAAATCCAGTTAAAGGTAAGATTGTCGAAAATTTTGTGTAAGGGGCCCCATGTCTGTGTTCGCCTTGGGCCCCCAAATTGCTAAATCCGCCTCTGTCTTCTCTGCAGGTGCTGGCCTTCTACAGCTTGTTTGAGCAGTGTGAACAGGCTGTGGAAAGCAGCGAGAACTGGCTGAAAGTCCAGGCACCTCCCGCGTCTGAGTCAGAACCACTCAAAGTGCAACTGGACCGATGTCGGGTGAGTGGAGCAACATGAGTCAGAACTTCATGATCCAGTGTGGTCCTGCTGGAGCCTTAGACACTACTGTTTGCTGCGTGTGAAGCCACTTGTGTCCATTCTACTTTTGTTGCTGCTTGTTTGAAGTATTTAGTCCTTTAAATGTTTGAATATTTCTGTTATTCTGTTTTTCATGCAACTTTTTACAGCTTTACGCAGTGAGTACTTTTTGCTACTCCATCTTTCGCTCTAGCATCTACACAACGAGCCTGGTTCTGTTCTGTTTAGGAACTTCAAGCACATCTCGAAGTCAATGCTTGTAGACTGAAGACCTGACTATGATGGGATCTTAGCTTGGTCTTCTTCTACCACAACCACAGAGGCATGCATGCAAAATGGCTTAGGGCATACTCAAACTGTAGGAAGGTGGCGCCCCGGCCAGAGCGAGGGGGAATCTGGTGTAGTTTAAGTGAGGTTGGCTTTGGTTGTCAAGAATGTGAAGCAGGACTGGTCTCACGGGTTTCCTGCCTGTGCTAGCATGATAAGGGTTTCCTGACCTGAATACTTTTGTTGCTATGGTAGCTCTGGGATGAATGGTCTCGGCTGGGTCTAGGTGTTTTCAGGAGCAGATTCAGACCACAGTGGCCTTGCATCTAGACTATGGCACCATCATACCGAGTCATGATGGAAAAGGGGTTAGGGACATATTTTCAGATTATCTGTGTGAGTTTGTTCAGATCCAAGTTCTAGATGAACTTCTATTTGATAGTATTCCACTTCTGACAAAAGTTCATAGTTCCTTGTCTTCTAATGAATTCAGACTAGTACAAAAATACTCTCTCTCCCACATATTTCTGTCCCACTGAGAGAGCTACACCCGCACAGCAGTACATTAGGATTGTGCAGACTGGTTGCTTTTTGTTGTAGAAAACTGGGAGAAGAAGAATCCTCAATATCGAGTGTGTCTTTCTGTAATTCCAGTCTGTAATTTTCAGAAAATTGGAACTTTTTAAAATAGAACACCTAAACATGATCACAGTATGCCTGAGCACATGTTCACATTGAGGTAATATTTCAATTCAATTCAGTTTATTTCTAAAGCACCAAATAAGGACCAGAGTCGTCTCAAGGACCTTCACACAGTAAACAATACAAGTCAGGTCATTAAGCCAATCAGTAAAAGGTTTCCTATATAAGGAATCCAGCAGGTTACATCAAGTCACTGACTAGTGTCAGAGTCTTTACAGCAACCCTCATACTAAGCAAGCATGCAGTGACAGTGGAGAGGAAAACTCCCTTTTAACAGGAAGAAACCTCCAGAGGATCCTGGCTCAGTATACACACACACACACACACACACACACACACACACACACACACACACACACACACACACACACACACACACACACACACACTTTGGCATAAAGTTTAGACATATAGTTATACACCTACAGTATATATACCCATGTATAGAGCTCCGGGAGTTGATGTCACTTCTCCCGGCATGCAACAGTTCAAATCGAAACGGCGCCATATTGGCATGCAGAAGCCGGCAGCTGGACTATTTGTTATTGTCAGAAAACTCAATCAAACGGGAAATATGGTAGATTCCTGTTGTGCCCCAGGATGCAGAACAGACACGGACGACATAAGGAATGAGCCTTCTA
Organism: Nothobranchius furzeri; assembly: GCF_043380555.1. Lineage (NCBI taxonomy): Eukaryota > Metazoa > Chordata > Actinopteri > Cyprinodontiformes > Nothobranchiidae > Nothobranchius > Nothobranchius furzeri. The sequence continues at coordinate 45,879,196 of NC_091754.1, read as the reverse complement.
CAGGATTCCCCAAGATCCGGAGCGCCGCAAACGTTGGATCATTGTAATAAAACGCGCTAGTGACCGGGCGAAAATGAAGCTGTGGGATCCCGAGAGTAAAGGTTTTCGCTTATGCAGCGACCGCTTCATATCAGGTACTTAAACCAACGTTTCCTCAACTGTGTATGGTATTTATTTTAAATGCTTTTATTATGATTCTTAGTGGGCTTCCTAAACTTATTTTGGCGTGGCTTTTTCTGTCTTATTACTCATAGCAGCAAGTAAACATCACGTAAAACGTTGCCTCGTGAGTTCTGCGTGCTGCCGTTTCTGTGTTTTATGATCACAGCAATTAACCGGCTAACTGTATTTAATTTTTAAGCAATGGTTGATCAATTGTCAGATCACACATAAAAAGCACTTTGGATTGCTATTATCTGTGTCACCGAGACTACTCACGTGTAAATCTGTTATTTGTCCGTCCATCCATCCATTTTCATCTGCGTATCCGGAGTCGGGTTGCGGGGGCAGTAGCGTGACTTCCCTGTCCCCAGCCGCCGGAGCCAGCTCCTCCGGGTAAATCCCAAGGGGTTCCCCGGTCAGGTCCGGTGTTGTGCCGGTAAGAAGCCCGCTCTGACAGCTTCTGGCGTCGGAGCGGGCAGTAGAGTCAAGAGTCCCAGACCTTCTCCCCAGCTCCTCCGGCCGGGGGAATCCCAAGGGGTTCCCCCGGCCAGGTCCGGTGTTGTGCCGGTAAGAAGTCTGCTCCGACAGCTTCTGGCGTTTTTAAAAAGTATCCCAGGGGCACGGTAAGGGTCGGAGATGTTCAGTCTATTTGATTTCTGACTATATAAAACGATTTCTTCTGTTTTAAAGCGTGAAGTAAACTCCGACGAAGTAAAATCCAAGCGGATCCCATTCATGTTCATGGTTACATCCGTGTTTGTTTACCTTTTTTGCATGCCAAAATGGCGTCCACTAACTGAGAGTCACGTGGGGTCCGGAGCTCTATACTTATACACCTACAGTATATATACCCATGTATACTTATACCCCAACAGTATATATACCCATGTATACTTACACACCTACAGTATATATACCCATGTATACTTATACACCTACAGTATACAGTATATACGTATATATCCTGCTTCCCATAGATCCATTTTGTTCTGGCAGAGTGAAGTTTGAGTCATGAGCACTTCATGAAGCTTTTCCTTGGATATTCATCCATAGAACCACAGACGGTGTGAAGGGTGACCAGTAGAGCTGATTTATGTAAAACATTATGAAAAATGGAGACTCAAAGATTTTTCCTGATAGTAACGATGCAGCCTTCATTTGAATCCTAGTCAGCCATGCCTCTGCTCACAGCCTCGCCTCATTCTATCACGGATCGTAGCTTTCCCTGATAAAAGTCTGGAGGGGTTTTCTTTGGCTTGTGGAACTTGTTTTTCCTTAAAGCTACTGAGGTCCTTTCAACCATGGAGCATACATCTTCTTTCTTTTAGAAATTAGTCAGACTTGAGCACAGATTAGAAAAGACTTCCTCCATCTGTAATACAGATGAAACATTTCTGGCTGTACGGGTAGAACTCTTATGTCAGGAACACTTCGGTACTGACGCCTCACACTCCGCCATCCTTCACGTTCAGCCCCCAGACTCGCTGAACCTTTTCACAGCATGGTCCTTTCTAGATCCAGAGTTTTAAGAGCCCACTCTGTAAATAAATTATTAGGTTTATGGTTTTGCATGCCATGTTTTAGACTAACTAATACTGAAGGACAGGGGTCTTTGTGACTTTCATGTAGTGGTCCAGAAGCTGAACCAGCGGATTCACCAGCATCCACTTTTATTAAATCTAGTATGATGTTGTCATTATGCAGCTGTAACTCTCCCTGCGTGGTTCACCCAAGTTCATCTCACTGTCCTAGCTTCATAGTGCTGTCCTGTCCTTAGATGTATGGTTGATGTCTCACCTGTTGTAGAAACAGTTCAGGGCCAGACCAGTACGGCGTTGGCATGGTAGCAGTAGTCCATGTCGTGGCAGGACTAATCTCTGTTTTACCAAACTGAGGCCATTAAAAGAGCCATCAAGCCCAGTGGAGTCATTAGTGCTTCAGAAACCTGCTAAAGACCAGGGGTCTCATTTATCAAACATTGCGTGGAATCCTTACTAAAACCGTACTTAAGCTCAGTAAAAAAAAAGTACTTAGCCAAGTAGGTTTGTGATCTATCAAACATGGAGTACGCACAGCTGCACGCAATCTCCGCTTCATAAATCAGAAACTATCTAGAATGTTTCTCAGCTGCATTTTAGTCACATCCCGCCCTCACCACGCCCACTTACTGCCATAAATAGTCAATGCAAAGTGCCTTGTGGATCTCATGCATATACATAAGCCGGCTGTTGCGGCGCTCTGCCAATGACATGGCGACCGTAGGTCAAGGCAAATCAAGGAAGCGCAATTTTACAGCAGAAATTGAGGTACTTGTGGGTGAGGTGGAGAAATGAAAGGAAGTGCTTTTGCAACACAGAGAAAATCCACGGAGTGGCACAGCGTCTGAAGCCGTTAATGCTGTGAGTTCTTCAGAGAGATCTGTGGCGGATATAAAAAAAATGGTTCAATTGGGATTCGATCCCCAGACTCCTGGGTGAAAATCACGCGTGCTAACCAGTCACCCAAACAGAGATCTCCCTTGTCCAAGTAGCCAGGGAGCATGATCAATTGGGTCACAGTGACAGGACACACACACTGTCACAGACACATGACATTCTGTCTCCATCTGTCCCCCTGCTGATATTCTGCATTCCGTATTCAGGCTGTGTGTGTATGTGCGCACATGTGTGTGTACGCGCACGTGTGTGTGGAGGTCTTGTTCTGTGTGAAAACGAAGCAGTACAAGTGATAATGCTGCAGGATTTCATAATTGTATCCTTCTCAGCAGCAGCACTGCAGTTGCTCTCCATGTCCAAAATAAACCAGGTCCTTAGGCAACTTAAAGTTGCACACATTTTTTCGCTAAGTTTTCTTTCATAAATCCCAAAGTTTGCGTGGAAAGTTGCTTACGCAGTTTTCAGACCCCGTTTTGTGCGTAAGCAAGCTTGATAAATGAGGCCCAGATGTATAACTGTAGGTTGTCCACATGTGGTCACAGCTTTGAGTTGAGAAGAAGGAGGACTTCTGTCCCTACAGGATGGACGTCCAACTCCACTAATGAAGCTGACCATGGTGTTTCTTTACCCCAACAGGAGGAGGTGGCGCACCTGTCCGCCCTGCAGCCTCAGGTGGACCTCCTTGAGCAACGGCTGCAGGAGCTGAAGGAAGAGAAAGAAGGAGAGGAGGACCCTTCAGCCTTCCTCGATGCTGACGTCACAGCCTTGAAAGAACATTACAGCCGGGTCCTGGAGGACCTTCGAGCCCGAGAGAGGCAGCTCCAGCTGGGTGAGGAGGACCTTGAACATCCTTTAACCAGATACTGGAACTGGGGGGTGTTTGGGGTTTTTTCACATAATCTTTGAACTTTTTTGATATTTTTTAAAAGAAAATTTCTTGTTTTGGTTAAAAATTTGATACCTTCAAATTTTCTTAAACGCTTGAAACTTTTTACATTTCTTATGCTTTCCTCTTCATTTTTTCTTAATAGTTTCTCATTTCAGACGGTGGCGCAGGAGCTAAGCGCTCGCCCCTTAATCAGAAGGTTGCAGGTTCGAGCCCCACTCAGTCTGTCGCTGTCGTTGTGTCCTTGTGAACCCCCCACCCCCACCCACCCGCTGCTGGTGGTCAGAGGGACCGGTGGCACCTGTGCTCAGCAGCCTCGCTTCTGTCAGGGCGCCCCAGGGCAGCTGTGGCTACATTGTAGCTCATCCTCACCAGCTTGTGAATGTGTGAATGACTGATTGTGTTGTAAAGCACCTTGGGGGGTTCCAGGACTCTAGAAGGCGCTATATGAAATACAGGCCATTTACTTATTGCATTTGAACGTTTTAAAGCTTTTTATTACTACTTTGATTTTATAAAATTGTTCACTTTAACATAGAGGACGGAGTAGAAGGAATTTTATCTAGAAGGTTTTTCTAAGTGGGCCAGATGTCTCTGTCACGATGGTCGACTCTGATCAGGGGTTTCAATGAAACGATGACTGAGTGAAGAGCCGGTGCGGCGTCTTCCATATATAGGCTTGGGGGTGACTGGGAGAATGCCGGGAGTTCCCGCGAGGAGCATGCTGGGAAATGTAGTCCAAGATGGAGGCCGGTTAGCTGGGAGAGGCCGGTTTGGGGGCTTGGGTTCTGACAGGACCCCCCGGTCCAGGGACGGCTCCAGAAGTCCCAGGGCGACCTCGGCGGTCCCAGAAGTCAGAGACAAGGGCAGGGTCCAAGATGGAGCGGGCCGGCTCCCAGGAGCGTTCCTCAGGGCCGTAGTCTGCCCAATCGACCAGATACTGCCAGCCCCGTCCCCTGCGGCGAGCGTCCAGGATGCGCCGGACGGTGTAGATGGGCTCACCGTCGAGGAAGCTGGCAGGTGGAGGCGCCGGAGCCGGAGGCGGAAGGAGGGAGGATTCCACGTAGGGCTTGAGCCGGGAGATATGGAAGGTGGGATGGATGCGGAGACTCGCAGGCAGCCGCAGCCGGTACGTGACCGGGTTGATGACCCTTTGCACGGGGTAAGGCCCAAGGAACCGGGGAGCGAGCTTCCTGGACCCGGCACGGACACGGAGGTCTGCCGTGGACACCCAGACCTTATCCCCTGGAGCATATGAGGGACCAGGACGGTGTCGGCGGAGGTGTTGGTGAGAGTAACGGGCGTTAGCTCGGGTTATGGAGGCCCGTGCCTTTATCCAGGCGTTCCTGCAGCGCCTCACCAGGGATTGAGCGGCCGGCACCGCAACTTCGGGTTCCTGGTGGGCAAAGACCGGGGGCTGGTAGCCATAGCAGACTTCGAACGGGGACATCAGAGTGGCTGAGGAGGTGTGGAGATTGTGGGATAACTCAGCCCAGAGGAGGTACTTAGGCCACTGCGAGGGTTGGGCCGAGACAAAGCAGCGGACGTACCGACCCAGTTGTTGGTTTGCCCGCTCCGTTTGGCCGTTGGTCTGCGGGTGATAGCCCGAAGATAGGCTGACTGATGCTCCCAACAGATGACAAAAAGCCCTCCAGAACCGTGCCGTGAACTGGGGACCACGATCCGAGACCACGTCGACAGGAAATCCATGGAGACGCACCACATTCTCCAGGAACAACTCAGCTGTGCGTCGGGCCGAGGGGAGGCCCGGAAGGGCGATGAAGTGAACAGCCTTAGAAAACCGGTCAGTGAGCGTCATGATGGTATTAAGGTCGTTGACTGGTGGGAGCCCTGTGACGAAGTCCAACCCCACATGGGACCAGGAGCGGCTGGGTACCGGAAGAGGTCTGAGGGTACCAACCGAGGCCTGGTTGGATGTCTTGGAGCGGGCGCAGACGTCACAGGCACTCGTATAGTCCTTTACATCTCTCTCCATACGTGGCCACCAGAGAGCTCGTTTGAGGAACCTAAGAGTCCGTGTGAAGCCCGCGTGGCCAGACAGGCGTGATGAGTGGGCCCAGGACAATGCCTCGCTGCGACAGGCCGTGGGGACGTAGAGCCGACCCGCGGGGGTCTCTGGAGGTGCTGGATCGTCTCGGAGGGCGTTTTGGATAGCCTCCTCCAGTGGCCACCTCAGGTGGGCCAAGAAACGGTGCTCGGGGAGGATAGGTGCCGGCTCGGACGTGGGCGTTGGATGTGTGAACTGGCGGGAAAGGGCGTCCGCCTTCTGGTTCTTTGTCCCTGGGCGGTAGGCGAGATGGAATTCATAGGGCTCAAAGAAGAGGGCCCAGCGGGCCTGGCGAGGATTGAGCTGCTTGGCTGATCTGATGTGGGTCAGGTTCTGGTGGTCCGTCCAGATGGTGAACGGCTGAGTGGTGCCCAGTAGCCACTGTCTCCATTCCTCCAATGCCCACTTTATGGCCAGCAGCTCGCGATCCCCTACGCCGTACTTCTGCTGGGTGGTGGAAAACTTCCTGGAGAAGTAGGCGCAGGGATGAAGCCTGTCGTCGGGCCCGGCTTGGGACAAGATGGCACCGGCGCCAACATCCGAGGCGTCGACCTCGACCACAAAGGGGACTGCATGATCCGGATGGCGGAGGATAGGAGCCGACGTGAAACGGGCGACTAGGTGTTGGAAGGCCCGAACGGCGTCTGGAGTCAGCCGGAATGGTTGGCTCGGAGGGCTTGGTCGGGTGAGAGAAGTGAGAGGTGCCACAATGGTGCTAAAGTCCTTAATAAAACGGTGGTAAAAGTTGCAGAAACCCAGAAAACTCTGCAGTTGTTTCAGGCTCGTCGGAAGGGGCCAGTCTCTCACCGCCTGGACTTTCTGAGGGTCCATGGTTAGTCCTTTATCTGAAATCATGTAGCCCAGGAATGATACGGACCGCTGGTGGAAGGAGCACTTCTCGGGCTTACAGAACAGGTTATTGTCCAGGAGCCGGGTTAGAACAGCGCGAACATGGTGGAGGTGTTCGGCCTCGGACTTGGAGTAGATCAGGATGTCATCCAGGTAGGCAAACACCCACCGTCCCAACATGTCGCGGAGGACATCGTTTATGAGGCGTTGAAAAACGGCGGGGCTATTGCACAGCCCGAAGGGCATGACCTGGTACTCCCAGTGACCGGTGGGTGTGATGAAAGCGGTCTTCCACTCATCTCCAGCTTTAATACGGACCAGATTGTAGGCGCTCCGGAGGTCCAGCTTGGTGAAGATCCGCGCCTGGGAGATGGCGTCCAGGGCAGATGTGAGGAGCGGCAGAGGATGATGGTCTTTGACTGTGATTTTGTTCAGACCTCGGTAATCGATACAGGGGCGGAGATCACCCTCCTTTTTCCTGACAAAGAAGAAGCCTGCGGCACCCGGGGAGGAGGAAGGTCGAATGAAACCCTGCTGGAGGGCCTGGTCAATATATTCCTCCATGGCTCTGGACTCGGCGGGAGAGAGAGAAAAAAGGCGGCCCCGGGGTGGACTGGTTCCTGGTTGCAGCTTAATTTCCATGTCGTACGGGCTGTGAGGCGGCAGTGTGGTGGCGCGCCGCTTGTCGAACACCGCAGCCAGGTCCCGGTAGGGCAGTGGCAGATTGGGCGGTGTTTGGCCAGTGTCACCGTCCGGGCGGTCTGGCATGGATGTAGGAGGAGAGAGGTGGGCCTGGCACTGGGTCCCCCATTCCAAAATGCGGCCCTGGGACCAGGAAATCCGGGGGTCGTGGAGACGGAGCCAGGGAAATCCCAGGATTAGAGGAGAGGAGGGAGCACATATGATCAGGAACTGGAGGGTCTCTCGGTGGCCTTGGACAATCATCTGGAGTGGCTGGGTTCCGTTTTGGATCGGATAGGGTTGGAGGGGCCTACCGTCCACCGAGGTCACAGGCACAACTCTCTCCAAGGGGGTCATGGGGATCCGTAGGCACTTAGCCAGATCCATGTCCATAAAATTGTCACCGGCCCCCGAGTCCAACAGCGCGTGCATCTGAAGTGAGGTCTCACCATGAAGGAGGGTAACATGAAGAAGGAGTCGATTTGAAGAGGCGGGGGCTGAAGGTGACCAAGGCTGAGCGACCCCGATACTCAGTGGGTTCCTTCGTTTCCCAAACGTAATGGACAGTTCAGGCGTCTGTGGTGGGAGGAGCCACAATAGGCACAGAGACCCTCGCGCCACCGTCGCTGTCTCTCCTCTGGAGGAAGGTGGCCTGATTGCATGGGCTCATCAGTAGAAGCGGGTCCGGGAGCAGGCGTGGGGGAACGAGGAAGAGGGCCAGGTGCCCTGGATGGGCGAGTGAAGGGCTTGGGCCGAACCAGAACCCGCTGATCCATGCGCAGCGCCAAATCGACCACTTCATCCAGGGTCTGGGGCAGTTCCTTTCCCGCCATCTCATCACGGATGTAGGTCGCCAGTCCCTCCAAGAAGACGGCTCGGAGGGCAGAGTCATCCCACCGCAGCTTGGCGGAGATGGTGCGGAACTCCGACGCATAAGCGCACACCGTGCGCTCCCGCTGGCGGAGCTTTAGGAGTTGTGTTTCTGCTCCCACTTCGCTGCTGGGTGGAACAAAAGTCTTTCTGAGGGCGGACACAAAAGCAGCATAGTCATTGCAAGCCGGTGATTTGGAATTATAAAGCGCAGCGGCCCACTCAGCCGCTCGTCCGGAGAGCAGGGAGGTGAGATGTGCCACCCGAGAGCACGCAGTGGGGATGCGCCCTGGCTCGCACTCAAACTGCATGTCGAGGGTGGCGAGTAGACCGTCTGGGCTCCCCGTCTCTCCGTTCCACCTCTCTGGGAGACTAAAGTGCAGCCCCTCTGTTGGTGGAGTGAGGGCTTGCTGCTGGAGAGCATGGAGGGCTGTGGATAATTGTAGGATGAGATCGGTCTGGGAGTTTTGTTTGGTGTGGAGCCGATCGATCAGGGCGTGGAGCTGAATGAGTTCATTTTCCATTTGCTCCGTCTTTCTTTTCATGCGCTCGAACTCCGCTGGATCTACGGACTCAGTCATCCTGTCACGATGGTCGACTGGGTACGGGAGTTGAACTCGGTAAGGATGTTTGACGTCTGGATTATTCGGTAGAGAACTCTGATCAGGGGTTTCAATGAAACGATGACTGAGTGAAGAGCCGGTGCGGCGTCTTCCATATATAGGCTTGGGTGTGACTGGGAGAATGCCGGGAGTTCCCGCGAGGAGCATGCTGGGAAATGTGGTCCAAGATGGAGGCCGGTTAGCTGGGAGAGGCCGGTTTGGGGGCTTGGGTTCTGACAGTCTCCATCAAGCCAAATATAGAATTCATACAAAGAAATCAGAACATTGAGGTAAACAAGCCGAGTCATTATAAATAATGTGAAACGACACCGGTGTCCATAAGTATCGGTATATAAGTATAAGTATATAAGTATATTAAGTGTCGGTATATAAATATAAGTATATAAGTATAATAAGTATCGGTCTATAAGTTTAAGTATACAAGTGTAATAAGTATTGTATATAAGTATAATAAGTATCAATATATAAGTATAAGTGTACAAGTATAATAAGTCAGGTCATTATAATGTATATAAGTATAAGTATATAAGTGTAATGAGTATCGGTATAAGTATAAGTATATAAGTATAATAAGTATCGGTACATAAGTATGTAAGTATAATGAGTATCAGTATATAAATATAAGTATATAAGTATAATAAGTATCGGTATATATGTGTCAGACTGGTCGGCTGGATAAGGGAGTTGAGCTGTGGCGAGCATGGCTTTACAGACGCGGAAGTGCTAGCGTTGGCGATACACCGGCTCACGGTTTGATCTAGGAATTCCCCGAACATCCGAGCGTCAATGAAGTGACGTGGAGATGCTGGGTTTGCCAGAGGTAAGAAATAGAGCTTACTGTGAGTAGACAGTTCGTCGGATAGGTAGGTTGGTAGGATACTCTGATCACGGATCTGAAGAAACGATGACTGAGTGGTAAGCTGGGGAGGCGGCTTCCGTATATAGTCATGGTTAGTGACGTGGGTGTGACGTGGAGGGAATCCCCACGAGGAGACTGCTGGGAGTTGTGGTCCAGGGTGGAGACCGGCTAGCTGGAAGAGGCTGGTTTGGGGACTTGGGCTCTGACAGGACCCCCCTCCCCATTCAGGGATGGCTCCTGAAGTCCCAGGGCGGCCCCGGCGGTCCCAGAAGTCTGAGATAAGGGAAGGGTCCAGGATGGAGCAGGCCAGTTCCCAGGAGCGCTCCTCGGGGCCGTTGTCCACCCAGTCGACGAGGTATTGCCATCCTCGACCTCTACGATGAGCGTCCAGGAGGCGTCGGACAGTGTAGATTGGCTCAGCATCGAGGAAGCGGGCAGGCGGAGGCGCCGGAGGCGGTAAGAGGGAAGATTCCACATAGGGCTTGAGCAGGGAGGTGTGGAAGGTGGGATGAATACTGAGACTTGCCGGCAGCCGGTGCAAGACTGGGTTGATGACTTTCTGTACAGTGTAAGGCCCGAGGAACCGGGGAGCGAGCTTCTTGGATCCGACACGGAGGCGGAGGCCCGCGGTGGACACCCAGACCTTATCCCCAGGAACATAGGAGGGACCAGGACGGTGTTGGCGGAGATGTTGGTGAGCGTAATGGGCATTAGCCCGGGTGATGGAAGCTCGTGCCTTGATCCAGGCATTCTTGCACCGCCTTACTCGGGATTGCGCGGCAGGAACAGCAACTTCGGGCTCCTGGTGGGCAAAGACTGGGGGCTGGTAGCTATAGCAGACCTCGAAATTGGACATGTGAGTGGTCGAGGAGGTGTGTTGATTGTGGGACAACTCCGCCCAAAGGAGGTATTCAGGCCACTGCGAGGGCTGAGCCGAGACAAAGCACCAGAGGTACCAACCCAGCTGTTGGTTAACCAGCTCCGTCTGACCATTGGTCTGCGGGTGATAGCCTGAGGATAAGCTGACCGATTCTCCCATTAGGCGGCAAGAGGCCTTCCAGAATCGGGCCGTAAACTGGGGACCCCGGTCGGAGACCACATCGTAAGCCTGAGAAATCCTTCTAGAGGAAGCCGTGGAGGCGCACCACTTTCTCCAGGAATAGCTTCGCAGTGCGTCGGGCCGAAGGGAGACCTGGAAGGGCGATGAAGTGGACCACTTTTGAGAAACGGTCTGTGACAGTGAGGACCGTATTGAGGTTGTTGACTGGTGGGAGTCCCATGACAAAATCCAGGCACACGTGGGACCAGGGACGGCTCGGCACCGGGAGTGGTCTGAGAACCCCAACAGGGGCCTGGCTGGGTGTCTTTGAGCGAGCGCAGATGTCACAGGCGCTAGTGTATTCCATAACGTCCTTAGCCATGCGTGGCCACCAGAGAGCCTGCTGGAGGATCTTCAGAGTCCTAGAGAACCAGACATGTGTGACGAGTAGGCCCAGGAAAGCGTCTTGCTGCGGCAGGATGTAGGGTCATAGAGACAATTCGTGGGAGTCTCTGGAGGTGCGGGGTCATCCCGGAGGGCGTGCTGGATAGTCTTCTCCAACAGCCACCTCAGGGGGGCCAGGAATTGGTGTTGTGGTAGAATCGGTGCGGGCTCAGACGTGGGCGTGGAGTGTGAGAACTGACGGGAGAGGGCATCCGCCTTCTGATTCTTGGTTCCGGGGCGGTAGGCGAGATGGAACTCATAGGGCCCAAAGAAGAGGGCCCAGCGGGCCTGGCGAGGATTAAGCTGCTTGGCGGAGCGGATGTGAGTCAGGTTCTGATGGTCTGTCCAGATCGTGATCGGCTGGGTAGCGCCCAGAAGCCACTGTCTCCATTCCTCCAGCGCCCATTTTATGGCCAGCAGTTCGCGATCGCCCACGCCATACTTCTGCTGAGTGGTGGAAAACTTCCTGGAGAAGTAGGCGCAGGGATGGAGTCTGTTGTCGGGCGCGCCTTGGGACAGGATGGCACCGGCGCCGACGTCCGAGGCATCAACCTCAACCACAAAGGGTACATTGGTATCTGGATGGCGGAGGACGGGGGCAGACGTGAACCAGGTGACCAGATGGCAGAAGGCCCGATTGGCGTCTGGAGTTAGACGAAACGGTTGGCCGGATGGGCTTGGTCGGGTGAGTGAGGTGAGAGGTGCAACAATGGTGCTGAAGTTCCTTATAAAACGGCGGTAAAAGTTGCAGAAACCCAGAAAACTCTGTAGTTGTTTCAGGCTCGTCTGAATGGGCCAGTCAGCGACCGCCTGGACCTTCTGAGGGTCCATGGTTATGCCTTGATCCGAAATCATGAAGCCCAGGAATGAGACTGTCCGCTGGTGGAAAGAGCATTTCTCAGGCTTACAGAACAGGTTATTGTTCAGGAGCCGGGTCAGGACGGCACGAACATGGTGGAGGTGTTCGGCCTCGGACTTGGAATAAATTAGGGTGTCATCCAGGTAGGCAAACACCCACCGGCCCAGCATGTTGCGGAGGACATCATTAATGAGGCATTGAAAAACGGCGAGGCTGTTGCACAGCCCGAAGGGCATGACCTGGTACTCCCAATGGCCGGTGGGTGTGATGAACGCGGTCTTCCACTCATCCTCTGCTTTGATGCGGACCAGATTATAGGCACTCCGGAGGTCCAGTTTAGTGAAGATTCGCGCCTGGGAGATGGAGTCCAGAGCAGTCGTGAGGAGTGGCAGGGGATGACGGTCCCGGATGGTGATTTTATTAAGACCCCAGTAATCTATACAGGGATGAAGGTTACCCTCCTTCTTCTTCACAAAGAAGAAGCCTGCGGCACCCAGGGAAGAGGAGGGTCAGATGAAACCCTGCTGAAGGGCCTGGTTGATGTATTCATCCATGGCTTTGGATTCGGAGGGAGAGAGAGAGAAAAGGCGCCCTCGAGGAGGGCTGGTTCCTGGTTGCAGCTTGATTTCCATGTCATAAGGGCAGTGAGGCGGCAGTGTGGTGGTGCGTTGCTTGACGAAGACTGCGGCAAGGTCTTGATAGGGCAGCGGCAGATTGGGCGGTGAAGGTCCAAGACCACCAGCCGGGCGGTCTGCCATGGGTGGAGGAGAAGAGAGGTTGGCCTGGCACTGGGTCCCCCAGCCTAACAGGCGGTTCTGGGACCAGGAAATCTGGGGGTCGTGGAGACGGAGCCAGGGGAACCCCAGGATTAGAGGAGAGGAGGGAGTGGAGATGATCAGGAAATGGGAGGGTCTCCTGGTGGCCTTGCATGATCATCTGGAGTGACTGGGTTCGGTCTTGGACAGGATAGGGCTGGAGAGGTCTGACGTCCACCGAGGTCACCGGAAAAACCCTCTTCAGGGGGGTCAGGGGGATCCGTAGGCGTTTAGCCAGATCCACATCCATGAAGTTGTCGGTGGCCCCCGAGTCCACCAGAGCGTGCATCTGATGTGAAGTCTCACCATGAAGGAGGGTAACGGGAAGGAGGAGTCGGTGGGAAGAGACAGGGGCAGAGGGTGACCCGGGCTGAGCTACCCCGATACTCAGTGGGTGACTTCATTTCCCGGCCGTAATGGGCAGTCCAGGCGGAGGTGGTCGGGAGAGCCACAATAGGCACAGAGACCCTTGCGCCACCGTCGCTCTCTCCCGGAGGAAGGTGGCCTAGCTGCATTGTGCCGTTGAGGTGTGTCCGGGGGCTGGCGTTAGTGAATGAGGCAGAGGTCCAGGAATTCTGAGTGGGCGAGCGGAGAACTTGGGTCAAACTAGAACCCGCTGGTCGATGCGCAGCGCAAGGTCAGCTACTTCATCCAGGGTCTGGGGCAGTTCTCTTCCCGCCATCTCATCTCGGATGTAGGGTGCCAGCCCCTCTAAGAAGACAGCCCGGAAGGCAGAGTCATCCCATTGTAGTTTGGCAGCGATGGTGCGAAACTCTGATGCATAGGTGCACACCGAGCGTTCCAGTTGGCTGAGTTTTGGAGACGTGCCTCACCTCCCACCTCACTACTAGGTGGAACGAAGGTCTTCCTGAGGGCGGTCACAAATGAAGGGGATTTAAAATTATAGAGAGCAGCGGCCCATTCCTGAGTGCGTCCAGAGAGAAGTGAGGTGAGGTGCGCCACCCGAGAGCGAGCAGTGGGGAAGGTTCCTGGTTGGCACTCATATTGCATGTTGAGGATGGCGAGCAGACCATCGGAGCTCCCATCCACCCAGTTCCACCTCTCTGGAAGGCTGAACTGCGGCTCCTCCTTAGGTGGAGCAAGGGCTTGCTGTTGGAGAGCATTGAGAGATGTAGATAACTGAAGAGTGAGGTCAGTTAAGCCGGGCGTACACTGTGCGACTTTTTCACTTTTTTGAGCCGATTTTCCAGTCGTGCGAGAATCCACAAGATCGGGGCGAGTTTTGCGTCGTGTAGTGTACAGTGGGTTACGAGAGGCGATTAACACCACGTGACCAGCTACCGATCAGCAATCGTGAGCTCGCACAAACTTCTGGCATGTTTAATATTTTGCTCATCCCTCGTGAGGGTATCGCACTGTTGAAGCGGCGCTGCGAGCAGCTACGACCCAAAAAGTATCAGAACTGCTCACGGCGCATGCGCAATCATGCATCAACACCGCTCGCCCGCTATTTCCCTAATAACACACGTTGTTCATTTTTATTTCTACACGGTTTTTTACTTGCAAAGATTGTCAAGAAAGCATGTTTGTCGTGTTCATGTCAAATTAACCTGATCACAAAACACAGATTTACTTTCTTTATTTCGTTTTCCTCATCCAACCCCCATAGATCCATGTGTGTCCTCCTGCAGCACTCCCGAAGGACAACAGGCAAAACAAGACAAAAAAGTCTATCGTGTTGAGTAAAAACTGCTATTTTTAGCATATTTTTAGGGCCGACATGTTGCTACCAGACGTACAGAGTGAGCAGTCAAATTGCATCCGAGAACTGGGTCATGCAGTGTGAGCGCATGACTCGTGAGATCTGCCCTGCGAGGAAGTCGTACAGTTTGAGCTGAAGCTGAGTACTACGAGTGAAAAAGTCGCACAGTGTACGCCCGGCTTTAGGGAGTTCACCTTGGTGTTGAGCCGATCGACCAAAGCGTGGAGCTGAACAACCTCATTCCTCATACGCTCAAACTCCGCTGGGTTAATGGACTCAGTCATCCTGTCAGACTGGTCGGCTGGATAAGGGAGTTGAGCTGTGGCGAGCATGGCTTTACAGACGCGGAAGTGCTAGCGTCGGCGATACACCGGCTCGCGGTTTGATCTAGGAATTCCCCGAGCGTCCGAGTGTCATTGAAGTGACATGGAGATGCTGGGTTTTCCAGAGGTAAGAAATAGAGCTTACTGTGAGTAGACAGTTCGTCGGATAGGTAGGTTGGTAGGATACTCTGATCACGGATCTGAAGAAACAATGACTAAGTGGTAAGCTGCCGGAGGCGGCTTCCATATATAGTCGTGGTTAGTGACGTGGAAAGAATCCCCGCGAGGAGCATTCTGGGAGGTGTGGTCCAGGGTGGAGACCAGCTAGCTGGAAGAGGCTGGTTTGGGGACTTGGGCTCTGACATTAAGTACATCAGTATAATGAGTATCGGTATATATGTATAAGTGTATAAGTATAATGAGTTTCAGTTTATAAGTATAAGTATAATAAGTATCGGTATATAAGTATAAGTATATACGTTTAATGAGTATCAGTATATAAGTATAATAAGTATCAGTACATAAGTATAAGTATATAAGTATAATAAATATCGGTATATAAGTATATCAGTATAATGAGTATCGGTATATATGTATAAGTGTATAAGTATAATGAGTTTCAGTATATAAGTATGAATATAATAAGTATTGGTATATAAGTATAAGTGTAAGTATATAAGTATAATGAGTATCAGTATATAAGTATAAGTATAATAAGTATCGGTATGTAAGTATATCAGTATAATGAGTATTGTGTATAAGTATATAAGTATAATGAGTATCAGTATATAAGTTTAAGTATATAAGTATAATAAGTATCGGTATATAAGTATCGGTATATAAGTATATCAGTATAATGAGTATCGGTATATAAGTATAAGTATAATAAGTATTGTATATAAGTATAAGTATATCAGTATAATGAGTATCGGCATATAAGTATAAGTATATAAGTATAATAAGTATCGGTTTATAAGTATAAGTGTAATCAGTATCGGACACTTTAAATGTCAGGTAATTGACTCGGCCATTCAAGCAACTTGATTTTCTTTCTTTGAAACCAGTTCAGCGTTCCCATGCCCTTGTGTTTGGGATCACTGTCTTGCTGAAATGTCCACCCCCTTTTCACTTTCAGCGTTCTGGTAGATGGCAGCAGATGGCAGCAGATCTTCATCCAGAATGTCCCAGAACATTTCTCCATCCATCATGCCTTCAGTAATTTTTTGAAATTGCTAATGTGAAGATTGACTCCAAAGTACGAAAAAGAAAGATCGCGTTTGGTTACAAAGAGCACGAGGTGACAGTAACAGCAGCTCTCGCTTCGCTACTCTCTTTTTATTCTTTGCTTTTTCTTCTGTGCGTATTTTAATGCCCTTAAGGTGGCTGCGGCTAACGCTAGCTGAACCTGAAAAAACCTGAAAAAAGTCGGCCAATCCAGGTCGGAATGCTGAAGGCTTTTCAGCGATGAGATTACGAAGATGCTGGGAGAGTTGTTTACTTTTACCCATCATGAAGTCTTCCTGTGTGCCTCCTGGTTAATCAGAAGCCTTTATCAGGATGAAAGCAGCTGATATCAATGAGTACTGGTAGAAAGCAGGGTTTCTCTCTCAATATTGATTAAGGACCCACACTTGTATAGCTCCTCTTAGAGTTAGAGCACTCCAAGGGGCTTTACACTACAGTGTATCATTCATCCATTCACAACCTGGAGGTGATGAGTTACGATGTAGCCACAGCTGCCCTGGGGTGCACCGACAGAGGCGCTACCAGTCCCTCCGACCACCACCAGCAGGCGAGGTGGGGTAATAGCCCTGCCCAAGGACACAACAGCAGCATTCCCTGGTCAGAGTCGGGATCAAACCTGCAACCTTCTGACTACTAGACAACCCGCTCTACCTCTTGACCTACTGCTGCCCCTTTAGCTAATTTTAATCCCATCTTGCCCACCTCTCTAGATGGAACTTATGGTCTCTGAGTGAATCACCAGAAAGACATATCCCTTAACTCCGTCTCCATTTCTGTGTCTAGTTCTGAAAAGCTTACCTCCAGCTCAATATAAGGAGACCCTATCAGCGCTGTTGGCATGGATACAACAGTGTGAAGCCAAACTGTCCATCCCATCAACGGCTGTTACAGAGTATCCTGTTATGGAGCAGAGACTGAAGGATCTTCAGGTAAAATCACTAACTGTATGTCCTCTGTTGCCATGGCAACACTGTTGGCATAATGGATTCCCTATATGGTCTTTGGTCCCCACATCTCCACCTGCGACGTTCAGGTCCCCACACATTGCATAAACCAAACTATTGCGCTAAAACGACTGATGTTGGTTTTGTTAAATGCATGTAAACACATTAGTCTGGCTGAAGGTGGACTGGTTCCAACCGTGCTGAAGCACCCTGATGATGCAGTAGGAAAACAACTGCATCTGCATGTAAACGGCTCAGTTGAGGTGCAGGTGAAGGTTCTCAGCCATCCAGGTAATGTTAATCCCACAGGGTTCACATGAAGGCAACCAGACTTCTTTGGTTTTGATGATGACACACACACACACACACGCACACACACACACACACACACACACACACACACACACCCTGTGGCAGTTTCCTGTCACGTGCAATAATAATTAAGTAAAGTATTTCTGATGCAATAATACTTATGTAACATCCAGAAATGGTCCGTTTTCACCTACATGCCACTGGTCATCTACAGACATAAATTCCATTCTCTAAGGTGGATTTTACATTCTATCTTCCAACAAGCCCAGAAGGTTCTACAGCTCTGAACACATGATAACATATTGTCAACAAACTGTTCCCGTTTCAAGGCCTAAGCTTCCCTTATCGCTTCTACGGGATTCTTGCCTCTGAATAAAGTGAACACTTTTACAACTCATAAGTTAAATAACCATTAAATAATAATATGGTTGAATGAACAAATGTTATATGAATACTAATGAAATGTTTTGATTAATCTGCTTAAATTACTGTGGTTGAAATGAATTTTATTATTACAATGAAACATTTTGGTGTTATGATCAGTAATGTTTGATTTAACAAGTGAATCATTATCTACACTCAGACACACTGTTCATAAGATAAAGTTAAAGTAACGTCACTGCACATAGATATTTTCTTACCCACAAATCAGAGCATCCTGTATCTGAAAGAAGGTGTGATGTTCTGAGGGTTGTTGTTAACACCTCTCAACATGGCACGTCCTGATTGGCCAAGTAAATCATAATATGAGAATATTAAAACAGAATCACTAACGGAGTGATTCAGCATTCCAGCATTCTGTGAGATTCAGCATTCTGTTTGTTGAGCTAACTCTGACTGGCCATCAGAGGTAAACTCTGTTCCCATTGCATCTCTTCACAAGCTTTCGACAAGCTAAGAGCTGCCTACAGCTGACACAGCAAAATGGTTCCTTCAGCTGTTCAGAAACAGCTGCTCTAGACACAAACGATTTCATCTATTTGTTGTAATCCGGGATACGACTCTGGGCCGACCTGGTCGTACTGCTGTCTTTTCTACGAACTTCGGTACCTTGGGGTCACACGACCCCCACCGTCATCTCAGATCGTAAAGGGAGTCTCCTCAGGGGTATGTAGAACACAACAAGATTGCGTCTGATGCCGTTTTGATAAGAACCAACTTCATAGTTTAACGCAAACCAAATTCTTTTCACACCCAGAACTCAGTTCTTCTAGATACAAGGTTCTGATAAACACACACCATTCAATCACCATACATCACATCCCATCCTCTTAGATTCATCCATCACAGTAGTCTTAGTTAACTTATCATGTTTTTATTTGTTTAGAAAATAAATTCTTTCTTGTTATAAACTTGAGTCTGTCTGGATTGATACGAAGTGTGTTTGATCCCTGAAAAAGCAAAGAACCCAAGAATCTTCTGATTAAATATTTAAAGACTAATAAGGTTGATATTCTATATTTATATAGAATATCACAGCTTATTGGCCATAAGTAAAGGTAGTATATTAAGCTTGAAAGCAACTATATTTAACCTTACACTTAAGTAAAGTATTTCTGATACAATAGTACTCAAGTAAAGTATTCCTGATACAACAATACTTAAGTTAAGTATTTCTGATGCAATAGTACATAAGTAAAGTATTTCTGATGCAATAATACTAAGTAAAGTATTTCTGATGCAATAATACTTAGTATTTATGATGCAATAATACTTAAGTAAAGAATTTCTGATGCAATAATATTAAGTAAAGTATTTCTGATGCAATAATACTTTAGTAAAGTATTTCTGATGCAATAGTACTGAAGTAAAGTATTCCCGATGCAATAGTACTTAAGTTAAGTATTCTTGATGCAATAATACTTACGTCAAGTATTCTTGATGCAATAATACTTAAGTAAAGTATTTCAGATGCAATAATACTTAACCCTCCCACTGTCTTTATGGGTGACCCCGCGAGGAAAGTTGACCATTGAGCAGGGTTGATGGTGTATCCGTTGAGGTCCACGTGGCAGGGGTGAGGAATGGGCACCACTTCAAGACAGTGGGAGCGTTAAGTAAAGTATTTCTGATGCAAGTGTTTCATGTTGAATGTGCCATGTCTCCATATTGTAAAGATTGTGTTTTATTCTTTAGTGTTGGTAAAGTTTTTATTCTGTTTTAGTGTTTTATAAACTACCGTCTGTCTGTCCGCCCATCCATCCTTCCGTCTGACTGTCTGCCTGTCTGTCCGTCCATCCATCATCCATCCATAACCAATCAGAGCTCTCACTTTTCCATATAAAAGCAGAGATATAATTCTATCTGTGACCATATGAAATGATTTATTTATTTTTCTAACAACAAAGTTTGCTGTTGATGTCAGGTGTTTCTTCCTAAACATTCAAATCAGCAACAACAGCTAACCTGGGTTTGTTGAAGCATCAGTGGAGCCTCCACCAGACCCTGTGACTGACAGCAATGATACGCTTGCCTGGCTGCTTGAGCAGAAACGCTCTCAGCCTTAGCAGACTCATGTGGGCCTTCCTCCTCTATGCATTATGCATCTCAGGCCACAGAGGGAGCACATCTGACGAAAGGAATGGGCTCACCTATGGTGATGGGAAAAAAATGAGTCAGGACTTCAGATGGAGAGGGATTGAGTGGATGTGTTCTACCCTAGCCCCCATAATTCGGGTCTGAAATTGAAGCCAACGCGGAAGTGACAAAAATTGCAGTTCCACCCTCATCCACTAGGGGCTGGTGTCAGAAGCGAGCAAATCCTCATTGACTCCAATGTTAAAAATACCAATTTCACAGCAGAAATAAACATGTTTACAGCCTGGTTCCAAAACATGTTTTAGGTTTAATAGATCTAACCCCTGTCCACACGTAGCCGGGGATCTGCCAAAACATAGATATTTTTCTACGTTTTGGCCTGTCATCCACATGAAAATGGAGTTTTTCACACGCAAACAGATTTTTTTTAAAACTCCGGCCAAAGTGAAGATCTGCGTTTTCTCCGTTTTGGGTGTCTGCGTGTGGACAGACAAAACCGGAGTTTTAAGGTCCGCAACGTCACTTTCCGCGACAAAAAAATGCTGACATCACGTGTGCGACCTGTGTTTACACTAGCCGACAGCATGGATGCCCTCACAGCTGCGCTCGCTTTATCAATTGTCCAAGCGCTTTTTTGCTTGTTTGTTTTTGCAAGCGGAATTACTGCTCCTTGCGGAAGACCACAGACGAAGGACGAGGTTAAGAATGGGGGAAGTACTGCCGCCTACAGGTCTGGCATGTCCTTAACAACGTATTTATCCGGGTACGTGTGGACAGAGTTTGTTTTTTAAATGAGGTGGTGTGGATGCAAGTTTTTGGAGGGGCGGATATTCGTTTTTAAAAAAACCTGGCTACGTGCGGACTAGGCCCTAGTTTACACTCATGACAACTCTGAGGAGGGGGAATTGTTTTGTCACTCTTCTGTTTAAGTGTATTAAAAGCCTAAAATTCTGAATAATTAATGAGCATCAGACCCACGTGACCACAGAGCTAGCTTCGGTGAAAGGCCTCAGTCTGAGCCTCGGCCTCGCCTGAAAACTGTTCCGCCATTTTCAGTCTATTAACTTAGACCATTAGTTGTAGCGTTTGTGTGTTCTTTTTTGGATATTTTTTGTGCAATTGTTGGACAAAATGACTTGCTGTGGCATTAATTGCACTAATAGAGCGTCCAAGGAGTCTCCACTTCATTTTTCTCGGTAAGTAAAATTATATTTATGTATTTTAGGTCACTGCCGAGCTGAGCTTAGATTTTAACATGTGCTGTTTAACCATGAAATTGAAATGTAATAGGGTAAAACCCAGTGCATTTAACATAATGCTGCATTTTTGAAAATGGGTTGAAATATAACATGTTGGTAGAGCTGGGTTCCGACTATCGGTATGGACTCCCTCCCCTCAGCGGCAGCTCGGCGCATCTCTGATCACGGCGCCTGTCTGCTGCTTGGCTGCCGGCTTGTGGAGCTCTCGGATGGAAACCGATGTTTTGCACCCGGTTCTCCCCAGCGGCAGCTCGGTGCATCTTTGACCACAGCAGCGCCTGTCTGCTGCACGGCTGCAGGCTTGTGGAGCTCTCGGGAGACCTCTGTGTTCTACCTGGTTTTACCCAGCGGTCAGCCCGGTGTATCTCTGACTCAGAAGCTCTGGTGTTGTGCACAGTTAACTCCGGTTGTAGCTAGGTAGCTACCTCCATTAGCTTAGCTCCCACCTCCGCGTTAGCTTTGGGTTAGCTTGTAGCTACATCGCTTCAGTTCGGCAGGTGTTGTCATTTCATCCCAGCCTTACAGCCCCACTCTCAGCTCCACCTCTCTTCCCTTTTGTGGAATTGTCTGGGCTTGACGGAACCTGTGACACGGTTAAAATGGTGGTGGTGGCCACCTCCCATTTTGGCTTAAAAACTTAAAATTGGAACCTATGGAAACAAATTGTCCAGTATATATGTCAATGGTTCTACCACACAACTCAAAGATTATTGCAAGGATCATTTGGAGATCAAATTTAAAAACTTTCAGTAACACCTTAATTACCCAGCTTGTCCACCAGAGGGTAGAAACTTGTACAGGATCCCATTTAGACATTTTGTTCACCTACACGTCCAGTTAGGAGTTCTGATAAGAGAACCTCTAAAGATAAAATTATTTATTAGAAAATTGTCTCCTACACTTATTTCCTGCATTACCTTCAGATAGAAAATAGTCTCCTACACCTATCTCCTGCATTACCTTCAGATAGAAAATCGTCTCCTTCACCTATCTCCCGCATTAGCTTCTGATAGAAAATAGTCTCCTACACCTATCTCCCGCATTAGCTTCTGATAGAAAATAGTCTCCTACACCTATCTCCTGCATTAGCTTCTGATAGAAAATAGTCTCCTACACCTATCTCCTGCATTAGCTTCTGATAGAAAATAGTCTCCTACACCTATCTCCTGCATTAGCTTCTGATAGAAACCGACGGTGAAACTCTAGGATTAGAAAAGCCTGACAGATCTACATCACACTGTCACTAACATTCATTCTAAACATTTATAAATGCTTTAAGACTGTTTTCTTTACCTGCTTGATTTTGCCAAGGTGTGCTGGCAGCAGCAGGAGTATCCGGGATGCAGTTCAGGTCTGTCACTGAAAAGAAGCAGAAATCTAGAAAGGGGCGTGTCTTGTTGGGCATTCTACATTAGTAAATATTTATAGCTAGGAATTTCTTTTTCTAAAAAGTAACTGAGTTAGTAACTCAGTTACCACATTTAAGAAGTAATTAGATACCTAGCAAAGTAACGATGAGGTTACTTTTATGTTCGATAACGCGGTTACGTTCTCTAATATCTATAACTTCAAAGATTTTTACCTGAATGATTCTTTTTGTCTAGACGGAACATTTCAGATATCTGAAAAGTTCCTTCAGTAAGAAGGTTCCCATGGATATTTGGAATGTTCATTTCTACCAGGAACAATAGAATTATAGATATCTGGAACACATACCCAGCCTGCTAATAAATGTTAAAAAGGACACCTCAGGTTTTTAGGGATATATTTTCCCTCCACGTTTTCCCAATTTATAGTCCCTGCTCCTTTGAGGTTCCTGGGAAGGCCAGCTGGATGACTGGAGGGCAGAGTCACTGGTTGCTCTGGAGTTCTCTGCCTGCAGCCATTTCCTGGTCTGACAAAACACCATAAAATGGAGCAGAATGTCCAAAAAAAAAAACACAGTTTTTGTGATCAGTTGTGTACCTGTAGAGTATACCGATCACCTCATGCTATTTCTATGTGGAGCAATGATCATGCACCCCCCTTCCTTAACCCACACAGTATAGATCTGTTTTAGGATGAGCACTGCCCTTTGAAAACCGCCTGGTTCTTGAAAGGGTTACAGGAAGTACAAGCCCAAAGCTACCAGGACCTGGTTTAAGGACCAGGGTATGAAATAAGTCAACTTAATCCTGATATTCTCATTGTAGGACCAGCACCTGAATATCCTAGAACGTTTCCAGCTGAGTTTAAGAGTTTGTGTGTCAGATTTCTATAAAAAAAATCATATCTTGCATCACTTGAAACGCTGGGTTATGTGAGGTCACTGGCTGGTGAATCTGTTAATATATAAAGTGAAAAGGAGACTTTATTGGTTATGGACACTGGAAATGGTTTCTATTAGTCAATTTTTCTGATTGCACCCCCTCACCAGGTGTATCAAACCCTGCATCAGAATGTATTTGCGATATTGATGAAATGTTAAAATAAGGAAGTCAAAATGTTGCTTGAATATTTGACATCATCTGAAACTTTGGCTGCACCTATTTCTCAAGCTGGATCCTTTTTCCTGTTTGATCTGGTGTTCTGGCCATACTGGTTCTGTTGCTGGTGGAACCATTCTCATCAGACCACACAGAGACACCATGTTCTCTATTGGTCGTGGGTCATATTCAGCCTACACTGCCATCTATTGGTGAGTGGAAAAGAAACAAGTATCTTTGGTTTGCTGTAAAACGGCATAAATATAAGTTTTACCTGAAACCAACACATGTGCCAGTCATTCAGTTTCAAACATGAGCAATGACTAATAATCAATTGGTTATCAACTAAAATAGTCTCTGAACCAAAGTAGTGATGTCACAAAGACCCTCGTCTTGTTGTTCTGACAGGGTGTGGTTACCATAACAGTCAAAGCAAGAGTCGGTGAAAATCAAGTCCAGTCAGAATAAGTGTGATTGTGTTTCACCAGTGCACCAAGAAGGAATGTTCACATTGCAACATGGCCAAGATGCATCAGCGTTGATTACAAATGATCGTCATGCTCTCTTTGCTAATGGAAATTGGAAGATAAAACTTCTGAACCATGCCACGGCTGTCTGAGAAAGTCTTATATGTTTGAGTCTGCTACGTAGGATGTTATGGTCTACAGTAGCCACAAGCGCCACCAGAGTGGGCCAGTAGCCCCAGACCCCCCAGTGGCCCATCAACAACAGCATTGTGTTTGAGAGTATCAATGACGTTCCGTCGTTGCCATGTGATGGAACCGATCAAAGGAGCCCAGAGCGATTGTTTTTGTCCTGGACACTTCAAACTATTGTAAGATGTTAGCATAAGTTCCTCAGTGGTCCTCGGTTCAGTCCAGCTGGTTTAACAAAAGTCTGAAAACCAAAACTTTTATGGGTTTGTTAAGGCTCTTGTCTCAGGAGATGATGACCTCACCCTCCTGTGGCTGATAATGAGACAACTCTGTGTAAGCTCTTGATGACCCTAACTCAGTGTGACTAGACCCCATCTCATCAACATTACCACCCTTCTCCACCCAGCATCCTGGGATGTTGCAAACTTCGTGACCAACCTTAATCAGAGCTCCTCATGAGGATGATGTCGATACCGATACCAATGCAGTTGCTTGAAAGTGGCTTCACTGTAACTTGTCATTTCTGTTCACCTAATATTTTAGTTTTGTGATGATTTCTATTCATATATTTTACTTTTTATCTACCTCACAGTCTTTTCAAGTTGAAAGCAGAGAAGGAAATAAAACCTGTATTCCAATTCATTGCATTTTTTGTGTGGTAGAAGTATCGGTAATCGGTATCGGCGAGTACTCAGATCCAAGTATCAGTATCGTATCGGTTTGGAAAAAAGTGGTATCGTTGCATCCCTACTAACAGTATCAAGAAATGGGTGATTGTTGATTCCCCTTTTTAATAGTTTCATTTCTGCAGGAACAGAGAACTAGTACACACCTGTCTGACCTGTAACCATAGTTATGGGAGGTCCCAGTCCTCTATACTGTGGGTATCTACAGTAAGTGGTCCAACTTTTCTGTCCTTTCAGGCTCTCCAGGAGTCTCTGGCTGAACACCAGGGGGAGGTCGACTACCTGACCTCTGCTGCCGAGCAGGTCTTCCAGAAAGCTCCACCTGACATCAGTCAAAAGTAAGATGTCTCTATCTCGTACAACGGGATGGAGTTTGCTGCAGATTCAGCATGGTTCATTATAGAATGAAGCAATTTCCACTATTTTAGTCCTTAAGTCAAGATGTTCTGTGTAGCTGTTCTGAAACCTTCATCCGTCTGAATCAAAGGGTGAGATTTAGGTATAAAACACTTTAGTTACTTACGACACAGCTGATCAAAGTTCCTGGAATAAATTATAAAAATAAATTATTCTGTATGTCGTTTGTTCGTTTGGATTTTAGACTCGGCAGCATAGGCTCTGATGACTTGTAAGTGCTGTAGCACAAACAAAGGTTTTTCTATTGTGTTGAAGGTATCATATAGAGATCGATGGCATCATGGCCCGTTGGAAACGGCTGGGCTCCACCTTAACGGACAGCAGCCAGAGAATCCAGGAGCTCATGGCCAAACTGATGCAGTTTGAGGTGGGACTAGAGGAGCTGGATGGAAAATTTAGCTTGGATATGGCTGCATGGACCTATGTCATTCTGGTATGATCTCTCCACCAGAATGATGTGAAGACGTTAAAGAAATGGATGGCTGATGTGGATGTCTTTCTGAATGAGGAGTGGCCGGCTCTGGGAGACTCTGAAGCACTGGAGAAACAATTAGAGCAGTGCACAGTAAGGAAACAAGCCTGCAGGCATAAATGCCTCTTTCACAACCAACAAATGAAATAGAAAGAAAAAGGCCCTCAGAGAGAGCAGACTAAACAATCTTTAAAGTTCACGAAAAACTCGTTTGTGTACGACCTCTCTAAGAGAAGAACTTTGGAGGACTTCAGTGAATTGTTCTAATATGTGAAGTTTTGGCAATTCTGCTTGTTTAGACTCTGCCCTATTCTCTGATTGGCCAGGCACTGGGGAATGACATCCACACCATTCAGCCCAGTGTCAACGGAATCAACGAGGTGGGCCTTTACCTCAAGAAAGAGGCAGAACCACCATTCGCCATCCACATCCAAAAGGAACTGGATGAACTCAATGCTCAGTGGGGGAACGTTTGCAAACAGGTAAGTCACTTTCAACCAGTCCATCATATGTTAAAAATTCAGGAAACTCCTGTTAGTGCTCTTGTACCTTCTCTGTGAAGGCCTACGCCAAGAAGTCAGCCCTCAAAGGGGGGCTTGATAAGACCATGGCCTTAAGGAAGGAGATGCAGGAGATGCAGGAATGGATAAACCAGGCTGAGGAGGATTATTTGGAGAGAGACTTCACATACAAGACACCTGAAGAGCTACGGAAGGCTGTAGAGGAACTCAAGGTACTGGAGAACATTCCAGAGCAATTGAAACGTTCGACAGCAGGAATGTGTGACCGTGGATGGGGGGTCTGAACCCTGACCCTGGTACTGTGACCCTAAAGCATGTTTTCTTCTGTCTTCCTTTGTTTATTGAAGAAAAAAATTCAGTCATTTTAATATGTGCTCCTGTGTGACCGTCTTAACTGTCTTAGCTAGCTTCCTAGCTAAATGCCACAGTTTACATCCAAGATGGCTGAGGAGTTTTTTTTTTTTTTTTTTTTTTTTTGTCGTCAGAGAGCCCAGGAGGAGGTCCATTCCAAGGAGCTGAAGGTCAAACTGCTGACGGAAAGCGTGAACAGTTTCATTGGCAAGGCCCCGCCCACTGCCCATGATGCTTTGCGCTTGGAGCTGGACGTGCTGACGGCTAACTACCAGCGTCTATGTAGTCGTCTGGATGGGAAATGTAAAACTCTGGAGGTACAGTAGCTCGTCCTACGCTGTCGGTAAAAGGCAGAAGCATCGTGTTAAAACCAGATTGTTTCAGTTCAGCTCAGTCAGATTCAGCTTTCGAACACCGTTTATCCAAAAGATGCATTACATCTTCAGTTTTGTCCCTCATTCTGATAGTTAATGGTATTGATCAGATTCTGGAACCCATTGGTCTACAGAGGAGTTCATGGTGGACTCAGTGAGTCAGCCATCAGTCCTCCATGTTGATCTAATTCTGATAACTAATTATGTCTAAATACATATTAGGTGTTATAGTGTTTTAGTTTTGGATCCTTTAACACTTTTGATCCTGGGAAGTTGAGATAACACCTCCTAGTTATTTCAGATTAATTTAGGTTTCCTGCTTTTTAAACCAACTTCATTTGAGCTCAGCAGGTCAAGGGATGGAGCTGAGCATCAGATGATTATACCATCAACATATAAATGGCTAAATTATCATTAAGGTTATCACTAGAGAGATCAGTGGCCCTGATACAAAGCCCTGAGGAACTCCTTTGATAGGAAAGGACCCAGCACATAGAACACACTTTCTGTAGAAAGATGGACTCCAAATTGTTGTGAAGTCACCTTTGTCCTGTCTCATATTGATGGCAGAAACACATTGTGTTTATGCCGTTTGTCCTTGGCATTGTGTTAACACTCGCCTGCATGCTCCAGACTTGAACCCTGAATAAACAGCTGAGGTGATCATACCTGCAGACCAGCAGATAATCAGAAGTATTCTGTAGTAGTAGCGACAGACATTGTTAGATCCTTCATGTGTTTTAAATGGTAAATGGCCCGTATTTGATATAGTGGCTTCTAGAGACCTGGAACCCCCAAGGTGCTTTACGACACAATCAGTCATTCACCCATTCACACACACATTCACACGCTGGTGTGGATGAGCTATGATGACGAGGCTGCCGATCACTTGTGCCACCGGTCCCCTTGACCAGCAGGCAAGGGGGGTTAAGTGTCTTGCCCAAGGACACAATGACAGCGACAAACTGAGTGGGGCTCGAACCTGCAACCTTCCGATTACGGGACCAGCACTTAACTCCTGTGCTATCGTCACCCTCTTTTAACATCTAGTACTTTTGACCAGAGGTTTCAGTAATCTCGATTTTGTGTTACAAGATGGCGCCGGCGTTCTCAGCTTGCCGTCTGCTCCCGCGACTGTTGTTTTTTCTTTTTTTATTTCTGTGTTTTTCTCTGGTAGTTTGTAGCTTAACTATTTGCTATGATCGACTCACCCTTTTTGAACTCTGGCATAAATCTGGACTACCCAATCATCGTTGCTCCAATCTGAGATGGCCCTTTGCCCCGTTGTTTTTGATGGTCCCAGCCCTGCTGCTTCACTCTCCCTGCCCATCATCGTTACCAAGGAGACAGTGCTGCGTGGCAAGTGCAAGGACTCCAAAGTGTGGCTCAGAGCTTTCTCCTCACGAGATGTAATCCTCTCCTGCCTTTGGAGCTGCTACATGGAAGTCATTGGACCTTCTTAAATCTATCGCTCTGCTGAAGATTACCTGAGGGATCCCGTCACTAGAATGCCTCCACCTCCAGCTCGTGGTTTCACCAGGGTATCCACAAATCTGACCTCTGCTATCCCACAATAGTCACTCCTCTCAGCTCATTCGGGTCCTTCGTTACTCTTCAGAGTTGCTTTCCTGAACATCCGGTCAATTGGGAATAAATCCACCATTTTAAGGGATTATTTCTTCAGCATGAGATGACATTCTTGTGCATGAATGAGACCTGAGTTATTCCTGGTGAGTCAGCTGCATTCTCGGAGCTCTGTTCCTCAGACTGGCGTGTCCTGATTGAGCCAACACTCACTGGTTGTGGCGGTAGCCTGCTAGGTCGACTTTAGTCATCTTGTTTTGGTCATTTGCTGTTATCGCCCAACTAGGTAAGACTCAAAAATTTCAGGTGAAATTCCTGACATTTTATCAGACTGTATTGCAAAATATGACCAAGGAATTATTCTTGGAGATTTTAACTTACATATCTGCAGCCCTGACAAGCCTCAAGTTAGACATTTTAGACTCTTTTGGTCTCCAACAACAGGTTCACACACCCATCCATTCGGGCTTGCATATTTTGGACTTAGTTCTGTCATTCTGTCTGATCCTCGGCTACAGAAGTGGACTCTCTAATGTCACCTCCCTGGTGGGGAAGGAGCTTGAGGTAGTTTGTGAGATTGAGAGGTTCCGACTAGATATAGTTGAACTCACCTCGATGCCTGGCTTTGGCTCTGGAACCAGTTTCCTTGAGAGGGGCTGGACACTCTACCACTCTGGAGTTGCCCTGACTGAGAGATCCTGAAGGTGTCTGTCCCCATCAGTCCCTGTGCGGTCTCTGGTGATCTGAGCTTCAGCTCTAACAGAGAGGCTCATGGAGCGCTGCGGCGCTCCAGTCTGCCGTCTCAGCTAATTTTGTTCAAAAAGCAAACCTTATTGCCTGTGTTTACTTTCATTTTCAATAAATTTGCCAGCCGGAGCTCAGCAATAACTCCCCACGTCATCATGACATCTGTCTCTGTTGCGCCAGGGCGCATACGACAGACCTTTACCGCAATATTGCTACCAAGCGAGGCGGAACGAATGCCGCAATATTCGCGCAACGCCATGCCGGCATGGCGCGTTTATAGACATACCATTGCGGTAATATCATGCCGATTTACCGGCATGGTGCATCTTATAAATAGCACCTACTGATACTGCCCTTGCCTGGTTCAAATTGTACCTCACTGGTCGATGTTTTAGTGTCCATATCAGATTTCACCTCTCCCAATGTTCCATATTCGTAGGGAGTGCCTAAGGGTTCTGTCCTTGGTCCTCTCCTTTTTTCATTAGACATCCTCCCTCTCGGAAAGATGTTATCCAATCACAGGGTCAACTACCATTTCTCCACAGACGATTGCCAAATTCAACTGAAACCTAGTCAACAACACTCATCAATAGTTTTGGCAGAATTCCTCTCTGAAGTCAAAACCTAGCTCTCCTCTAACTGCTTACTGTTATGACAGCAAGACAGAAGCCATCTTTTTTAACCCCACTGACACAAATGGTGCTGCAGATGTACCTGCTCTTCCCTCAGTGAATCTTAAATTGTGTGTCACCAGCCTGTGTGTGAAACTCGACTCCGACCTCTCAATGACGTTACAAGTCAATGCCACTGTGCGGTCTTGCCTTTTTCAACTTTGCTGCATCACATGGCTTAAATCCATCCTCAAACACCCGCATCTTGAATCTTGTCATTCACTCATTCATTACCTCCTGCCTGGATTACTCCAACTCTGTGCTGATTGGCATTAATGTGCCTACCTTGAGCTGACTACAGAAAGTTCAAAATGCTGCAGCTAGGTTCTTAACCAATTCCAACAGACACTTGCACATCACACCCATTCTTGTTAATTGACTCTCACTCCCAGTTAAATTTAGAATTCTTTACAAAGTCTTGCTTTTTGATTACAAGGCTTTGAATGGTCCGTCTCCATCTTGTCTGACTGAGCTGTTGACTCCATGAACACCCACACGTTCCCTTTGATCGACCGGTCACCAGCTACTGGTTGTTCTGAAGGTCCGCTATAAATCACGGGGGGGTCTTTTCCCATGCGGCACCAAATCTCTGGAACTCTTTACCCATCCAAGTACGTTTGCCTCTATCCCTCAGTAGGTTTAAGTCTACTCTTAAGATGCATTTTTTAGCATTGTCTACCCTACATGACCTACATGATTAACCTCACTAAAACTGCATGACTCTAGTAGGCCATGTCTTGCCTCACTGCCCCTCTTAGAGCTGTTTTACCTTTCCTGTTTAGTTTAACTACGATTCATTTGCTCTTTTAGTTGTACCTTGGGATATATTTTTTAGCTGTTTAGTTTTTTTTTGGTGCTGTTTTTAGCGGGTTTGATTCCCCCCCCCCCCCCCCCCCCCCCCCCCATAGTGATTTAACTTTTTCTTTGTGATTGTCCTTTTAACATGTATTTTATGCTTGACTTTTAATGCTTGACTTTTTTATGTCTTTTAACTGATCCGTCAGTTTTTTTTTTTTTTTGTTTTTGTTTTTTTGCTATTTGTCTTGTTGTTGTGTTTGAGCCTTTGGCTTTTTATGTACAGCACTTTGGTTAGCTGACATGCTATTGTTAAACTGTGCTTTATACATACATTGGTGTGGTATGGTCATTACGATGTGGTGAAGTCCTCAGAGTGAGTTATCATGTTTACTTTTTCATGTTTGCTCATAATAAACTGTGTTGCAGGAGGTTTGGGCATGCTGGTGCGAGCTGCTGTCTTATCTGGAACAGGAGAACGCCTTCCTGGACCAGCTGGAGCAGAAGCTGGAGGAAACCGATAACTTGCAAGGAGGTACTAAGGAGCTTCAGGAAGCGCTGGATGTGAGTACAACATCACAAAGCTGAAAGGCCCTCCACTCTGGAACTTTATTAGTTAGTGTCCAATCAACAAGATCACCTTAAATAGTGTTCACAAGGATGTGGACCACTGATACTCAACAGCAATCCAACTGAATTAGTCCACACATTCAGAGTGATGAAGAGTATTGTCCTCTTCAGTGGCTCTGATACATGAACTCTGAGTCATGCAGTTGTTACGTAGTCTATTGATGTCTCCTACAGGGCTACAGGCTGGATTGTAATGAAAAATATGTGTCCATTACTGTTCCCCTATCTTTGTTCTGATGACATTTCTGAAGCAGATAGATTTAGTGTCATCATGTCCAACGCCACGGCTGAGCCACTCATCGTCTGCAGGACTGTGATGGTGTGTTGTTACTGTTTACTGCCTGCTTTCAGGTGGACATAGACAGGTGGGTGGAGGGCATCTGTAGCAGAACCTTTATTCATGGCAACTTCCTTTGGTTAGTGTTGCTGATTTAACTCCAACCAGCGCTCTAGCAGATGTTCAGAGTGGGGGTTCCGACTTCGCACCTTTATTTAACAGATTAGATTTGGTACGTCACGGGGTGACGGTGCCACAGGAGTTAAGTGCTCGCCCCATAATCAGATGGTTGCAGGTTCCAGCCCCGCTCAGGCTGTCTCTGTCGTTGTGTCCTTGGGCAAGACACTTAACCCCTCTTGCCTGGTGGTGGTGGTCAGAGGGACCGGTGGCCGCTGCATCTTGTCTAGGGCTGCACAATATATCGAAAAATTATCGTCATCGCGATAACAGGACGTGCGATAGGCCCATCGAAAAGCACGTGGAAAACGGATGTTTGGTTCAAACATTTCCATCCGTGTCATACATCAACTTTTTGTAAACCAGCTCTGTTTTTTACGCGGATGTATTATTTGACCAATCAAATGTAGCCCTTCTGATATGCGGCCAATCAGATGGGTCTGTTCACTTAATACGCCTGCCCCCTACATAGACCCTTACCCCATAATTGCACGCAGGGTTTGGGGGCCACAAAGAGGTGGCTCGTGGGCCGGACGTGGCCCGCGGGCCACCATTTGCAGACCACTGCCCTACTGCATCCTTTTCTTCATTTACTCCTCTAACTGAGGACTGTGTGTCCAAACTTCTCACACCCACTCGACCCCATTCTGACTAAGCTGCTCAAATCTTTGCTCCTACAGTAGCTGCACATGTGGTTAATACTCCACTAACTCTGGTACATTTCCCACCTCTTTCTAGCATGCTCAGGTTAAATTGATGCTAAAAAACATCCCTTCCTCCAAATCATGTGAAGAAATACCAGCCTATCTCTGTCCTTCCGTTCCTGTCTAAAATAATCGAAAGGGTGTCCTTCAAGCAAGATTACAGGACACCTCTTACAAAACTGTCTGCTTGACCCTTACCAATCTGGGTTAAAAAATGATGGGGGTGTGAGGTGGTGAGGGAACAGATGAACATCTCATCTAAACATGGATCTAGTAGCTATTTAATCCTGACATGCTGGGACCCAGTGAATTCCCAGAAGAATAATGAATTTGTGACGGGATGTTGGGCTAATAGAGCCATTCTGGTGCTCCTTGCTTCTTGTACAGCTGGTTGTTCACGTAGAGCTTGTCCACGGTGATGACGGCGCAGCTCCCATCCTTGATGAACTTTTTACACAGCGGGAAGAGGACTTGGCGGCGCTCCAGGATCTCCTTAGGAAACTGGTCGTTGACGCTGAAGTCTTTCCCTTTAGGTTCTCTCCCGCAGCTTTTAACTAGGTTCTTCTGCTTGAAGTGTTCGAATGTAGCCACGGTGGGACGGGGTCTTCTGCTGTCCGTTCTTCTGGCTCCAAGGCAACACACCCGGTGAAAGGTGATGTTTTTCACTGTTCCTTTGGGTATCTTCATGCAGGTCTGGAGGAACTCCTTGACTGTTTGTTCGCAGTCCTCCGGTTGTCCCCCCGTCTGCTCCGGCAGGGCAGCGAACACCAGGTTGTCTGTCATGCTGCGGGCCTGAAGGTCCAAAACCATCTCCTTCAGGGTCTTATCCTGGGAGAACCGCGCCATGCCTTCTGTTAGGGAAGACACGGACTCCTGCAGAGACGCGTTCTCAGCAGCTAGCCGCTCCACCCGCTCCTTGCTGAATTCCAGAGACTGTTAGAGATCCTGGAATTCCTTGTGTAGAACTTCTAGCAGGTGGAGATGACCCTCAAATCCCAAAAGTCTTTTGTCAATGGAATCTAATATGTCTACCATGTTCTTACTGGGAGATGAGGTCGCCTCGGGGCAGTCCTGAGGTCGGCTTCTCTAGGTCCCAGGTGTTTCTGTGTCGGCCCCATGACAAAACTCTCAAAAACTCCATCAATGTAATTTTGTAGGCTTTCTAAATTTTCTCCACTGTCCTCCAGATTGTTGGGGTGAGTGTTTTAATCTTACTGGATAATTTTGTGTTGTCAGTAAATACATTTGGCGAAAATGCTTCTTACTTGTTTGTAGGTGTTTGTTAACGAGCTGCCATCTGCTTCCAATGCTGCCGTGAATTCGGATGTGATCGACCGTTAGCGCATGCTCAGCTGCAGCCTTTCTCCATTTGCTCCAGATATTTCCAACAGGATTAGATTTTGTTAGGAAAGGAGTGGCGTTCTGCCTGAGTGCAGTAAGAGCCACTCATGAAAAGGTCTTAGCAGCATATTATTGCTTTTGGCAAACATGTAAATGAGGTTTTCACGGAGCATTGGTGCTTAGCACAACACAGACACATTCTGGGGTTCATTTTCACAGGTTTCCTGTATGTTTGCAGAGTCTGGCAGTTCTTCTGCGGCACCCTGAAGACAACAGGAACCAGATCCGGGAGCTGGCCCAGACACTGATGGACGGGGGGGTTCTGGATGAACTGATTCAGCACAAACTGGATTTGTTCAACACTCGATGGGAGGAACTCATGGCGAGGGTAAGAGGACTATACGCCATACACCCCGCTGGCTGTGTATTATCCCATACCAATAATCACCACTAGAGCGCACAAAAAAACAAGTTTCTCCATTAACATCCATTCAAACACGCTCAAACTGCAACTAGCTAATGCTGTTGCTAATGCCATTCATTACAGGCTTCTAGTAAAAGTGAAGAGTTGCATGATTCAAATGTGTAACAGCAGCTAACCATATTTACGAATTCACTCAATCACATGTTGCTGGAGGCTGTCTGACTCAGCGCTTCTATCTGATGGGGGCTGGTCGTAGCCCAGCCAGTTCTCTGGGTCGAGGTGTAGCTTTGGGCGCTTTTTAGGACTCTATGTTCAGCACTCATGTTGTACCGAAGCATTTTAAACATGCAGTAGTGCATCCTTTCTTTACATTTTTAACATTATTTTATTCAAATTTTTAATATTTTTCAGTAATAAAAAAATTCTTAATATTTTTTAAACGTATGTTCTAGTGAAGTGCCTCTTGAGTTTGAACTTGAGAGGCACTATATAAAAGATCGTTTTCTTTTCTTTCCTCTGCTGGGTTGACTGCAGCACCTTTACGTTAGATGATGTCTTACCTATCCAATCATGCTTTTACTGTCTCCAGGGGCGCTCGCTCTTCTAAGGTGGCCCTGTTAAAGTCGGGGGTTCCCCAGGGTTCTGTGGTGGGCCTCTGCTTTTTCTGTCTTCTACCGCTGGGTTTAATACAAAAACAAAAATCCAACTTTCACGTCTACGTGGATGACTGTCAGCTCTATATTCTTGTTCAGTAGGTGCCTGATTTAACCTCTCATTGACTGCACGACTAAAGTCTTTAGATTGTAAATGCCAAACACACACACACCTGTGGACCCATCACCTGCAGGAGGAACATGAAGGGTCCGGTGCAATGTGGATCGGGTGGCAGACCAAGGCGGGAGCCTTGGCAGTCCGATTCCCGGACAAGTAAACTGGTTTTTGGGACATGGAACGTCACCTCGCTGGTGGGGAAGGAGCAGGAGCTTGTGGCAGAGGTTAAGCGGTACCGGCTAGATATAGTCGGACTCACCATGACACATAACATTGGCTCTGCAACCCAAGTCCTTGAGAGGGGTTGGACACTCTCCTTTGCTGGAGTTGCTCCGGGTGAGAGGCGGAGGGCTGGGGTTGGCTTTTTGTTAGCCCCAAGACTCTCTGCCTGTGTGTTGGGGTTTACCCTGGGGGACGAGAGGGCAGCTTCCCTGCGCCTTTGGGTCGGGGAACGGGTCCTGACAGTTGTTTGTGCTTATGGGCCAAATATCAGTTCAGAGTACCCACCCTTTTTGGAGTCCCTGGGACGAGTGCTAGATAGTGCTCCATCAGGAGACTCCATTGTCCTGCTGGGGGACTTCAATGCTCACGTGGGCAATGACAGCTTGACCTGGAGGGGTGTGATTGGGAGGAACGGCCCACCTGATCTGAACTCAAGTGATGTTTCGTTATTGGACTTCTGTGCAAGCCGCCATTTGGCCATAACGAACACCATGTTCGAACATAAGGATGCCCATCGGTACACTTGGTACCAGGGCAGCCTAGGTCGCAGGTCGATGATAGACTTTGTAGTCGTATCATCTGATCTGCGGCCATATGTTTTGGGCACCCGAGTGAAGAGAGGAGCAGAGCTGTCAACTGATCACCACCTGGTGGTGAGTTGGATCAGATGGCAGGGGAAGATGCCGCGTAGACCTGGCAGACCCAAACGCATAGTGCTGGGAACGCCTGGCAGAAGAACCTGTTAAGACGGTCTTCAACTCCCACCTCCGGCAGAGCTTTGACCGCGTCCCTAGAGCAGTGGGGGACATTGACTCCGAGTGGGCCTTGTTCCACTCTGCGATTGTTGAGGCGGCTGTTGCTAGCTGTGGTCGCAAGGTGGCCGGTGCCAGTCGTGGTGGCAACCCCCGTACCCGCTGGCGGACACCAGTGGTTCGGGGAGCCGTCAGGCTGAAGAAGGAGGCCTACAGGGCGTGGCTGGTCTGTGGGTCTCCGGAGGCAGCAGACAGGTACATAGCACATTTTTTGTGCTACAAGCCCCAGAAGGAGGACTGTACCAGCTTTCCTCCATTTAAACCCTTTAAAAAAAGGCACCTGTGGCCGACAGACAGCTGAAATGTTCTCCTCATATCTTCTAGAACATTTGTGGTAGGCACACAAGACTTCACATACATGCCCATCAAAGCCTTCTGCCACCCACACTTTTTGAATTTGTCAAATCGGTGCAGTACTTTTCGAATGGTGAGGAGAAGTTTCACAGGTCCAATTTCACTTCTGAAGGACATATTTAAAGGCTTCTCTCATTAACAGGAGTACAGCTGCAGGCCTCCTACAGCCGGGGGAAAAGGCGGGAAAACAGTGCTGCTCTCTGATTGGTTGAGAGTGTTCAACCATTTTTTGTCCTAGCAGGATTGAGCACCCACACATATGATATATCAAATCGACCAGCTTGGTCTCAGGAATCTTGTATTCAATTTTAAATGCGTTATCTGTTACCATGATAACACGAGTGCATAAGGATATCCCCAAACAAGTCTCATTGAAATGAATGTGAAAAGCCTAATATTGAGCCTATAACATATTGCAGTTTCTTATCTTTCTGAGCTCTATACACTTAAAACTAGCAGCATAGTTAACATTTTAACACTAGCCAGGAGGCAGGAACCGCCCCCTCCTCCTTCGCTGCTCTCTCATTGGCTGAGAGTTTTCAATCGTCTTCTGCCTAAAAGGAAATATACACCCACACATATAATGCATCAATTCAACCTGCTTGGTCCCAGGAGTCTTGTCTTAACTTGATTTTGTGTTTCACAGTTCAGCTAAACGTAAAGATTAAACTGTTAAACTTGTCCTGCTGAAATAGCAGGTGTTTGGACATTTTAGCTGTCCAGATTTGTATACAATGTTCACCGATTTCAATTTTCTGCTGTTTAGGATAATTTTTCTCTATTATTCAATTACTTTTTGTTCTTAACCTGGTTGTTGGTGCTTTTTGCTTCTACATCTTTCAATACATTCAGCTCATTTTGACAGTTTTGCTTAGTTTCAGCTTCAGTTCAGCTGTTCAGCAGCATCAGCTTACAGTTTCAGCTATCCAGCATTTAAACAGCATTTCTGCAAGAAATGCAAATTTTTCTAGTTATCTCTATTGTATTATTTTGCTGTGTGTGTCCTTATTATCTTGTGCTTCGCTGCTGCGGGCCACACACACACACACACACACACACACACACACACACACACACACACACACACACACACACACACAACACATGTGTGGGACAACACAGCCTCACTGGGCCCAGCAAACACTTCCAAATGTCCCTCGCTAACAGCAGGACATCCTGTGTGACACAAGGGGCTCAGGGCTATACTTAGAGCTATTATCCCTGTGTGTAAGATTAGCATGTTCACCTGTAAACGCACACGCAGGTATGGGCTGTGTCTACAAGCTAATCTCTTTGCCGGTTGGTGAAATGCGTCTCTAGAGTCTGGCGGTAAAGACGATCAGGAGATCATCAGCGTTGATGTGCTGGATGCTGGACTAACAACATGCGAGACATACCTCGAAGTCCCACCTACAGGAGGGTTCCTTTAGGACGGCTGTATCCCACGGTGAGGAGCAGCTGTGTGGAGCTGTGGGCGTCTACTCTCAACTTGAGGGCTTGAGGCTCATTGATAAAAGGGAATTTCTTACTCCGTGTTTGGGACTGAAGTAGCTGCAGGATAGAACTGGGTTACAAAAAGGCCCACGTGGTCCGGTTCTGGGTTCATGTCTCTTAAGTGTCACGGATGCTGTGTGTCCTGTTTCCTTAGGCAACACTAAGGCAGAAGGAACTGGAGAAGAACATACAGGAGGCGCAGGAGAATGACAAGCTGCTCCAGCAAATTCAGCATGCGTTGGCCAACACGGATCGCCACCTCACTTCCTACCTGTCAGACCACATTGATGCCCAGCAGATCCCGCAGGAGGCTCAGGTAGCTGTAGTCTTCTAAATGTTCTCAGGAGTTCTCCTTCTGCCCTTTAACCCCTTCTCTCAAACTTTTACCCTTGCATGAAAACAACATGTGTTTCAATCAGCCCGTGTGCTAACCCTAGCCGGAGTGGGGTTTATGAAAAACGAACAAGACAGCACCGTCCCTTTTGGGTCTTCACGACTCAGGGAAAACTTATCCATAGTTGAAACGGTCACAGAGCCAGATGGTCTTCACACGATCACGTTTTTTTTACTGCAGAGTAATAAACCAGTGACATTGTTCTGCTGTGTTGACCGCGGCAAACACCAACTTTACAGCTTGGAAAGTAAACAGATGGTTTGTCCTAACTTACATTATTCCAACTAAGTCCCACTCATCATGTTGGGACATCTGTAGAGTAATCAGGAGTGTTACATCATAGCTCTACATGTTTATGTTTATGTTTATGTGCTTAGCAGACGCTTTTTCCCAAAGCGACGTACAATTTTTTTTTTAACCTATAGGGCATGTTGTGATCTGTGGGGGAAACCGGAGTACCCGGAGGAAACTCACGCATGCATGGGGAGAACACGCAACTCCACGCAGAAAGGCCGCAGCCGAGTTTCGAACCTGCGACCTTCGTGTTGCGAGGCAACAGTGCTAACCACTGCGCCACCATGCAGCCCTGAGCCACATGCTGATACCTGAGCTGTGGTGGGTTAAACCTCCAGTATTAGTAATTATTATTGATCCATATCAGTGTTTTAATCATTTTGGATCCCCTTTTGGATACCAGTGGTAATTAATAAAGCTATTGATTATTCATTTTTGGTCCTACTTTTCCATATTTCACCAGTTTTCTACCCAGAAGGACCAAAAAACCCAACTAACTAATAATAATAATGACATGAAACTCCCTGGTATGGTCTGTTCAGGGGTTCTGGAGAGGAGGGTCCTTCGGATTGTAGAACCTCAGATTCAGGAGGAACATTGTGGTTTTCGTCCTGGCCGTGGAACACTAGACCAGCTCCACCCTTAGGGGGAGGGTGGGTGCATGGGAATTCATCCAACCAATCTGTGTGTTTTATGGATTTGGAGAAGGTGTTTGACCCCATCCCTTGGGGGGGGCTATGGGCATAATTCAGGAGTTTGGGGTACCAGACCCTCTGATACAAGCTTTTAGGTCCCTGTATGACCGGTGTCAGAGCTTGGTCCATGTTGTTGGTGTCGGTACTGGATCAGCTTGGGTTCCTGCGCCTGTGGATGATGTTACATCGCAGCATTGGCTTTCACACTTAAGTTTTGGAAAGGCATCAGCAGTTTTGTTAATAAATTGTTGTTTGTTTCCACTGAAATATTTTCTTTCTAATTGTAATTCTTACCAAAACACCAAATTATCTTTGTTTTGTAAAGAATGTGTAACTACATAAACCAACATCAGACTGCCGAAAGCACAACAGTTCTTATATGTGAAGCCATATCTGTTTGTATTAATGTGGAATTCCTCAGTATATTTCCTTAGTTGTTATGTAAATTCATTCATTCATTCTAAATGTTGCTTGGTGTCTTTTCAATAAAGTTCTCATATTTTATTTTGCCCCATTTCATCCAAACCAAG